>NW_021628052.1:0-76730 GCF_004785775.1 Grammomys surdaster
ATGTGGGGGTTAACAGTTGCAGAGGCAATATAAGTCCTTTCTTACAAGGTATGCACTTAAGCCTGGTCACGATGTAGCATAAAAATTATGCATGGAGGGATGTGCCCATCATAGGACATGTAAAATCTCTGTACATTTCACATTTGTTTTAACATATAAAACATTTAACATATACCATATTTAATATATAAAAAATTCATACCAAATTCAGTAACAGGTAAGCTGTGCTTGTTTCTAAGGTAAAGACAAAGAGTGATGCCAAAGGCTGGCTTTGATTCTAAACCTCTTATTGCTAGGAACAGTGGATGCCTTTCTGCTATCCATTGACATGTTTTTATCTGACAAAAGTAGTACAGTTGACAACAGTAGATTGTGTTCTCTTCATTTAATTCAAATAATATCACCTTGGTTTAAACAGAAGGAACAGAAGAGAAACAAAAGAGAGACAACAATCAACCACACTGGTCTCTATTTCTAATCAATAATGAGTTCCCTATATCTCGTACACTAACTCTTCAGATACGGACAGATCATTGTAATTGGAAGAAGGTTTCTAGCGGGCCAGTATGCTTGTTGCCCCTTGTTGGATTCCTTCAGTTTCTCTGGGTGGCATTGCTAGTCTGTGTGAACTTCACCAGCTGCATGGGCTGCTGAACTCTTCTGAAGGCTCAGAAATATGATAGCCTAAGACAGCCACAAACAGGTCATGGGGAAAAATATGTTACAAGGATTTCAGGCATCATAGGTACCCCGTTATCATGGCTCACTAGTCAAGTGTCACTAGATGTTTTTCTGCCACACAGTGCCCTGTCTGGTCGCTATCAGGTAATGACCATGAGAGTTCACATAAAATATGTGACATATGTGTGTATGTGTGTGTGAGTGTGTGTGTGTGTGTGTGTGTGTGTGTATGCATGTATTATCTCCAGGCATGAGGATCTGAGATTTTCTTATTATTATTTTCTTGCAAATAATTATTTTAATAAGAAAATGTCATATTTGGTATGTACGTGGCTGTTATCCAACAATTAAACACATCAATTTGTTTCAGTAAAATTTCTCCAGAGCCCTCCACCATGATGCAAACTATTTTGAGTGATGCTTAAGGGAATATTTCATTTTTAAGTCTCATCTTTGGCACAGAAAGTGGTTTAAACCAGGTTCGCTCTCTCCAGAAGCACAAACAGAGGCCATGGAGGAGTGTTGTTTACTTGCTTACTTTTCATAGTTTGTTTAGGTTGCAATTTTCTAGGGCCCAGGACCACCATCCCAGTGCTTGGCCATCCTCCACCAATCAGTAATAAGGAAATGTCCTTTGAGTCCTGTCTGCTTAAAGCCTGATCTCTTAGAGGCATTTTCTCATCTGAGGCTTCCTCCTCTCTGATGGTGCTATGTTGTGTCACATTAAAATAAAGCTCGTCAGTATAGCTATCTTGTTTGTTTTGTACACTTTCTTTCTATTAAAATATATTTGTTTTATAACATTTATAAATAAGATTAAGATAGTAGGATTCTAGGCATTTTTCTAAAGGAGCTTCAATTGCACACAATGGAAAAGAATTAAGTAAAAAATGTTAATGCCATGTGATTTTTTTTAAGTTATACTTTATTGTGCACTAAATAATGCTATTCAATTCTTACATTTTATAAAGCACATTTCAATTTACAGCTGGTATTATTTGACTAACAAAATATTACTAAATTTTAAATTTTCACTTAGATATCAGACCTACAAAGCAAATCTGAAGGCTACAAAGAGGACAAGACAGAGCTTTAAGTAAGGAATGTGACTCACGTATTTGTATGAGTTACATTTATCTTCTTTGGTTGACAGTTCTGATTCAGAATGTTTGTGGTCAATATTCTTTCCTGTTTTCTCTTTTCTCTAAGATAAAATAGTCTTATATTAACAATTGAATAACAAATGTCCTTAACAAGTCCCAACATCCTTAATTTACAAGCTGGAGATGATTTTTCCTATTTTACTATCATTTGCCTGCCCATGATTTAATGAGATAAGGTGGCAATTAGCCTGAATTTGTAAAGCATCTACTGTGGCCCTGATCATTTATGTGTTCATTCCCTGAAAGCTACAGTGTTCCTATCCTTTATTACATACAAGGGAACAGACAGGAGCAAATCATATTGCCTAGCCTCAAGTAAGTTGCTAAGGATTATAGAAGATAATCAAGAATAGCACTACTATATGGTAAGAGATAGGATAGAGATATGATCATAGAGTGAAAGAACATTGAAAGGGACTCAGATGAGAAAATATGAGTATCTAAGCAGAATGGAATGCTTTACCAAAACACTCTGTAAAAAATAAAAGACTGACTCTTTCTACAGTCACGGTTGCCTGTAGTTCTTCATCTAGACTTTAGACCTTGTGAAAACTGCCCTGTCAGAATGGGATGTCAACTGGTGATGTCCTTATGCAGGTCTTATTGCTAACAATTCATGGCTGCAGCTTCTCTGGCATGTCAGGAAGACATTACTTATCATCAGCCATCCTGATCATCTGATTACAGCAATCTTTCTATTCTCCTTTAATTTTCCCTCAGCCTTAGGTACAGGTGTTTTGTTTTATAATATATCAGTTCAGGGACTAGTTGCCAGATGGGTTATACCAGTATTTAGTCCTAAACATATCTTACTATGAGCTTCATTAAATGTACTCAGTATGCTATGTGTGTGTGTTCATATGAGTGTGTATAATACATGTATATGTATGTAACTATAATAATCTAAAATAACCACATATTTATGAAAGGGTTAATGTATACATGATGACTTGAAGTAAGGAAGGGAGAGATATAAAGGACATGAATACAGTAATCATGTATGAAATTTTAAAATAGTTTAAATTAAAAATGAAAAGAGAACAACATTCCACATGGCAAAGCAACAGGAGAGAAAATCTAAAGACCCTAGACATTGGAGAGGCTTGGGATTTGGAGAAGGGATGAGAGGTAAGGTGTAGGGTAGAATATGGGCCTAAATCTTTCTTGGACACAACCAGTAAATGCTTCATAATGGCATGCTACATCTCCTGGCAAGAACAAGAGTGTATGGATGGGAATACTGTCAATTAGGCCAGAAACACGGAGAATAAAATAACCTCTGATGGAAGAGACAGGGACAAGCACAGAAGCCAACGCACGGCTTTCTCAGGGGACATATATGGATTAGAAAAAATGTTTTGGAACTGTTTTGTTGTAACATATGTGGAATAAAAGAGGATAACAACTGGGACCTTGTGTGTGTGTGTCTTGGGCAACTGATCTCATGGAGGGGGACTTAAAAAAGATGGGGGCTCAGGAGTTGAACAGATTTTTCTTATTCTTTTATTTTCTTCTTTTTCTACTTTTTCAATCCAGTGTGTGCTATAATAGCTATGGAAATATTTAATGTGCTTGTTAAGGTTGAAATCCAGGTTCCTAGCAGCAGTTGAATTCTGTGGATGTGAATCTTAGAGAATAAGTACATGCTGGGGATTAGCAATATGGAAGTGTGTGAGGCAATATTCTTTTTCTTGTAGGCTACATAATGACCTTCAATATGGCAGGGTTTCCAGTTAGTCTAGCCACTCACCTTCTTGCTGGGAAATTTTTGTTAGAAATTCTAAGTTTCTTATAGAATATCAGTTTATTCTGGAATTTGCTCATCATATTTTGTAAAACAATATTGGGAACTACATGTTCTAAATTACATTAAAAAATGAAAGAATAACATTTTAATTAGATACTTAAAAATACTAGTAGATATGCTTGTCTGTGAGCCTAGGTTTTAGTGGCTCTTCCATCACAGAGACTGAAGCAGAAAGCACAGGGCCTACAATGGTCTATGTTAGGTTCTCTGTACATTTGTTAGAGCTTTTACCTTAGTGTTTTTAAAGGACTCTTGACTATGATAATGACTCTTTGCTTGTTCTTGGAACTCTTTACTCTTGTTGGGTTGCTGTGTACACTTTAATACGAAAGATTAACTTCCTCTTATTACATTTTATCATAAATAAAATATATGGTTGCTATTTCTTAGATGTCTGTCCTTTTCCAATGAAATACAGAAAGGTAGTGAATCTGAAGTGGAGGGTCATGGGGAGGAACTGGGAAGAGTAGACGAAGGGGAAATTAAAACCAGTATATACTGTATGAGAAAAAAAAACTATTTTCATTCAAGGAAATTTTTTTTTAAAGAAGTAGAGTTCACAGTGAACAAAATCAGTTGCAAAAGTTACTTCTGTCAATGTTCACCTGGCTCAACTTTGATGTTATGTATTAAAATAGTTCATCATTGGCAATGACTCCTCACATAGATTTTTGCTGACTATTGGTATTAATCCACATTTATGTGATTTTATGGGACATGTTTACTGCTTGGAAAGATTCATAGGATGCATTTATATTCATCTCTTTTAACTTAAATAAAAAGTACAATTATTGTTCTCTATATATACTTGTATAAAAAGGACAACAACCTAAGAAGGAAGGAACTAGTTTGTTCAATCCTTCTACAGTATTGGAGAAGGTTGTCAGGCATGGTAGCCAGTTTCTTTACCCATGGATCCATTTGGTTACCTCTCCCAGAAGTATCTCAAATCACTGCTTTTTAACATACCATTATATTGAAAATTAATTACCTTAATTAGATATTAAGTAAACTTTATTACTACAGTTAAGTAGATTTTTTAAAATATGTGCATCTTTTTATATATATTTATACTGCTGGTGAACAAAGTGTCTGGTAGTTGAATGAATTCAATCTTGTTTGGGAATGAAGATCTGATACTGTCCTATAATTTATGATAGCACAAAAGTGTATAAAACAGATTCATTCTATTTTAATTTAAATATTATTGGAAAGCATTAATTTTACCATAATTATTTCAAAAGAAATATTTATTAGCAAACAGAAAGAATTGCACATTAATTCAAATTTGAGACTTGCTAAGAGAGTTTTTCTAGGTAATGCTAACAATTGAATAACCTTTGTCTCCCAGGGGAAGATGGTTCTTCATGCTAGGGACACTATCTTCAAAATATACCAGTTTCATCCTATGAAATACTTCGAAGGAATAGCATTTTGAAATGTTTGTCGCTCCTATGCTGAATAGCATCATTTTACAGTCTGTGAATGTGTCAGCTTGGGCTTTGGAATATGTAAATGACTCTCTGCTTTCTAGCATAAAGATATACAGAGAGAGAGAGAGAGAGAGAGAGAGAGAGAGAGAGAGAGAGAGAGAGGGGTTTTTTTTTTACCTTTTACAAATAGGAATGTTTTATGGCAGATTGCCAAAACTCACGGAAGCGTGTTATCACACTGTCAGAAGGCATTGTGCCACCGAGGAAAGAGAACAGGTTTAGGTATTGTATAGAGTAATTGTGGTGTAGGTATTCCAATTGATAAAAGAGTAGAAATTTTGGCATTACATCAATAAGCAGTATAATTAAGGTAATAGGTAGCATGGCACCTAATCAAGTTACTTACTGTAATACCAAAGTGGGTTAAATGACTTCAACATCCTCTGAATACTAATTACTATTACCTTCAGAATTTTATAACATGCAATATATTTAACAATCTAACATAGCCAGATAATTACTATTGTGCTAATAAATATAAATAGCTATTATTCAGGAAACTGCTGCTGGTTTCCATGTTTTACTTAAAAACGTTCTCCAATTCTGAGCCACTACTCTGATTAAAGGATATCGAGTGTCATCTTTTAAACCTGCCTCTGGTTAAATATTTTATCTCCTGCTTCAAATTTGGTTTGTACAAGACTGTCTCAAAAATACAAGTGTAACTGTATAAATGGGGGTTTTATGGATGAGAAAGTATCTTGGCAAATCTTCAGAAGTTGTCATCTGTATTTGTGTCAGGGGTCTATAAGTAATCCATCTCCTCAAAAAGATGCCCCCCCACATTAATGGAATGATACCAGAGAACCACGTTACACAATGACTTCTGAATTCAGAGGCTTCCATGTTAAAAAATAAGACTTGGACAATTATTGCTCCAAGTCCACATTTTCTTTCTTGAACTTAACCTCTTACGACATTTTCATGTCTTGTTTCTTTTTGTACTTTTGAATATGGCAGTTCAACCAAGCTCTGCATGACAAGGATCGTCCTCCCTGCATGCCCCAGATTACTTGTGAGTTTAAGGTCTTTCCTCCATCTTTCTGATTTTATTCTGAGCTCCTATCAGACTCATGTTTAAGAGTCCTGCCAAGCAATACTATCTTTTTGTCAAAGCAGTTTCTCTGAGTTGGTCGTGTAATAATACTCTATCTATTGGTACCAATTTCTCTCTTTGTCTTGTCTGACACAATAACAATAAAATATGATCAATTGAGTAATTTAAACAATTAAAAGTTTTTTGTCACAGTCTTGGTCGTGTCAATTTGAAAATTAAGGGTCAACTTCCTCAGATCCTCGTGAGGTCTTCCTTATTTATCTCTGTCATGTATGGCTTTTCCTCAGTTTGTAGTATTGTGAGGAGAAAGAAGAGATCTCTTTCATGATTCTCTTCAGAAAGGTAATAAATCCATAACCAGACCAGCATTTCACCCTCATGAATTGATTAATTAAAGGTCTTACCTGCAAACATATATATATATATATATATATATATATATATATATATATATATGTATGCATACATATATGCAAACATAAACATACATAAACTCTGATTATTAGGCTTTGAACATGTGAAATTTGGGAAAAGTGGTACAATTTGGTTTACAGGCTCAGAACAAACAAAGAAGATATGCTGCCAAGCAAAATAAATTGTTAAGGTATAAATACTCTTTAGAAGAGATTCACTTTAAGAAAATGAATACATTAAAAAATGAGAGAATTCAGAATAATATTCCAGGAAAATATTAATATTCACATGAAAGAGAGAGAGAGAGACAGAGAGAGAGAGAGAGAGAGAGAGACAGAGAGAGAGAGAGAGAGAGAGAGAGAGAGAGAGAGAGAGAGAGAGGAGACACTAAAAGAGGTAACCAAAGGACTTCACCAGTAACAAGCAAAATGATATGTCAAAGGTGATAAGAAAGAGACAAAAGATATAATTATAAATGTCTATCAGTCAAGAAGATATTAAATTATCTATCTGTCATCTATCTATCTATATCAAATATATGAGGTCCTAAATATTTATAGAAACTTTGACAGAACTAAAGGCTTCATAAAAGATCCATACAAACACAAGTCTTTCCTACCCTAATTTTAGTAATAGGAAAAGGATGGCAAAAAGCCAATGAACAAAGAAAGATCTGGATTAGTAATGTACATTGTCTGACCTCAAACATACCATCCCCAAACAGAAATATTGTATGTTTCTCCAATGTACTTCACACACTATCAAGGACAGACAATGTGTTAAACCATATATAATGATGATTAGTGAGAAAAAGAGAAAGGCATTATATCCAGCATCCTTTCTACCGAAAACAGAAAAACTAAAATTGAAAAATAAAAATGGAGACATAAATAACAAGTCTTAGCTTAGGCAACACACTGTTAACCAGTACCTCAAAGAAAAAAGCAGCAAGGAATCTAGAAATTACCTTCAAACAAAAGAATTAAACTAATGACATGAAAAAAATCTCTATAGTAAATTCAGCATCCAGTGTAAAATGTATAGCTGATAATATGTATATTAAAGTCAATGACAGGGAGTGTGGCGCATCACTCTGGTTAAAGCACTGGAGAGGGGATCATAGAGAATTAATAGGTTCGTATGAATATAGATTGAATTGGAACAGCGTACACACAGCGTAAACCAAAGCACAAGAAATAAATGAGTGTTATATGCTATTCCTAATTTTAAATCATTAGTTTGATGAAGGCAACTTGGAGTTCTTGTATAAACTAGGAAATTAGAAAGAGATCACTGGGAGAGGATGTCTTAAAAGAGGGCCGACTGTAGAGCACAGGTCACATAGAAAAGTATGGAGGCAGAATATTTTAGGAGAGGGGATAAGAAAATGAAGGGGGATGTAGATTGAACCAAATGAAAAAGACATATAAAACTATTATATTATAACAGAATTAAGAAACATAAATAACAACTAAAAGATTTTAAAAAGAAATAACTTGCATGGTTGGAAAATGCTGTTAGTCAATTAAATGAAAACCCCAGTGTGTAGAGTTGGATGCCTTCTTATGACTTGTGGCCAGGGAGGATGGCCAAAGAACACAGGTCCTTCCTATTATTCTCAGATGCTCACTGGAACTAGATGAGCTGAAGACACTATACACTTGTGCTAATGGATCACTTGTTTTGGAGATAACCAATCACTCTCCGATGGCATTTGAGACTCACTCCATAGGATAGAATTAATGCCTAGTTCTGTAAACCTGGTTTAAAACTCATGGCAAGGGAAGATATAGGTCCTGGGGGGTGGGTAGATGGCAAGTGAAAACCTTGTTCAACTAAATAGACATAACATTAAGCACTTTCTAAATATGGATATTTATGAGATGTATGCCATTCTCATCCTAACCAGATATGCCACTTTCTAGTGTCTGAATGCAGTTTTATGATATACAAGTGTTTAGAAAAGTGACTAAAGAGTGCTCAGCCCCACACAAGACACTTGTAGAATCTTCTAGAATATTCAGGTAACCTTGTGGAAGAGGGTGCTGAAATAATTTAGGAGCTAGAATTGTGAATTGTAAAAGCATGTGAATTGCCAACTTTTAGGGAAGACATGGCGTTTGCAATCATTAATTCTTAGCAGCTATGAGTGCCTGCTCTGAAAGTGCAAAAGATTGGCCACTTTCTCAATTAGGTAGTTGTAGAGGAGGGGCCCAAGAGGTCATATTACTCACTGATAAACTCTTTACACAGGGAGTCATTCGTACATTTGTATATTGACTGATGACCACGCCAGCTTCTAATATATACCTTTAATCCAGAGGTCATCCAGAAGGCAAAGGTTAACTAAGTGGCTCCCCCTCAAAAAACTTCTAGCATTTTGATTAAGTGAAAGAGACTAGTACGGAGAAAGGTGTTTGAGAAAGTATGCTGAAGAATAAGAGAACACAGAGGGCAAATAATAAAAAATGAATTGAATATGTATATGTGTTTATGTATATACATGGTTATATATCATATATATGTGTGTGTGTCTATACACATACGTACATGCATACACACCACACACACACACACATACACACACAATTATCTAAGAATGAACTGAATTAATTTTCTTAGAGTACAGCACTGACTAATAAGCCAGGATGAAAACAATTCATAGGTAAATGTTTAGAAAAACAAAGAAACAAAAAGGTTTATCCATTCAGGCCATCTTAGGTATTCCTCTTCCTTTCGCAAGACTTAATGTTCAACTAGGATCTGATATAAATTCTGAGTTGGAATAGTTTTCTTTTTTGAAACATGTCCTGGATTCGTTCAGAAACTTGAAAGCAGAGAGCTGTTGCTAATGCTAGCATCTAAGGAAGGACCAACAATTTTATAAGAATTAGGCACTACTGAGTTGACTTTGCATGGGTTTTAAGAGAAAGCCATTAATTTTCAATTAAGAAACTTGAAGATTATCCAAGTCTTAAGTTGGGTTTAAATGCAAATTTCAGGCTATTCTGTGGTAATTAATTTACTTTTGTGCACAAAGCTAAAAGTAATGAGAATCCATACCTTTAGATTTTATAAGCAAATAACTGAATCTTTATAAAAGCAATCTGGGAGCCTTCTATTAGGAAATAGAAATACTTAAACCTGATATCACTTTGCAGTTAGAATAATTTGTTTTCAAACCACTGTCCCAAATACATATCAAATCAAGGGTCGATTTTTGCTTCTTTGTTGACTAACTGTAAAAAAAATATTAAAAATTATGTAAAACTCATTCTCATTTCTGAATATAATTATATACATATGGTCAATGTAAATTATGTGAAAACACAGAGAATAGGAAGCATATTTAAATGGATCCTGAAAACATATTTCTTGTTTCTACTTTCCAGCCTTCAGAGATAAGTCGAAAATAAAAGAAAATAAAACAACACTCCATTCTTTTCACACAAATAGAAGAACAGTGCAGTGAGTCTGGGGCACAATTTTTTTTTATTTTATTCATTTTCTGGATTTCTCCATTGACTTCTAGATCAACAACAGAGAAATATTCATTTATTATTTTTATCATCCTCCATGCACTTAATTTTGACTGGCATTTTGGTATTTTGTTTGTTTGTTTTTGTTTTGTTTGCCAGAGAAATTTAACTAATGTTAATGGGGGAATCATGAGTCAGGTTCTATATTAAGTTAATGGATGAAGTTGCTGTGGATCAGGAACTATTTTAAGAGCTAAGTAGCACATAACAGCAAGTGTGAATTGCATGCGCATATTTGGATTTCTAATGGACTACTGTACAGCCTAAGAAAATGAAGGTCATTATGTGTTAGACTGTGGTTAAGTTATAAGAAGGACTGGAAATAGTACAGTTTGTAGAAATACACAATCCTTAGGTAAGACCACCAGGTTCATCTTCAGATGCAAATAAGTTTTTAGAAGCTTTGCAATGCTATTTGGTGTCTAGTAACAGCCTTGGAACATTCAAAATACTAAAGTCCATGTTTCTCGGAGCATATGACACAATGATTGAAAATGAAGATATTTTTAGTAGCCAGGAATCCAGAATATCCAGATTTCACTTCAACCCTAGCAACTAAAAAATCAAAGCCATTTAGGGCCATAAAATAAAAGTAGGTGTCCATTAAAGCCAAAGGAGGACTTATGTGTTGAGAATCATTAAACCAGTGGTCTGTATCTTGATGCGCTCATGGACTGGAAAGGAGGACAATGGCAATTCTTGTTCAAAGTAAGTCAACCAACTCCTGTTAGTGTGTGACTTAGATATTTGCATTTTGGAAATTTCTTTAACTGATTAGACATACTAGGGTCACAACACATACTCTTCTTTACATGTAAAATGTCTCTGTCTCCTGTGAGACAATCCTGTCTTCTCATTTGACCTAATTCTGTCTCAAGAATATCCCCATGTGATATAGTTACTGATCTAGTCCCATGGACGGCAGATAGGGCTTGGCACAACTTACTGATGAGGTTTTTCTCAGTCCCTGCACTTTTCAGAAAGGACTCAGAGTATAAAAGACGTGTAAATTGAATCTATGCAGCAATCCACATGCAAAATACAGCTGTCAAGAAAAAATGGCATGGTCCTAATACTTTGAATTGAACATTATTCTGGATGTCAGATGAACCCAAACCAACTTCCACTACCTTGTCCTTTTGAGTGTAAAATTTTGACTATGGAGAAGCATTTTTCATAACTGTACTTTTTCTTGTATACTTTCAATAATTCTTTTTTATAGCTATCTTGCTATGAATTTTAGCGTATGGTTTAAAGTTTTTCCTTCTGAAAAAATGTAGACATCTCACAATATGCTAGTAAATTGTTATCACCTGTATTATAATTAGGTTGCCAAGTGACTCTTAAATTCTTTGAAATTTTTAATATGATTTTTTTTCATATTTGGTAGTATTTCCCACATCCTCCTAGTTGAAAATATTGAAAAAAAATTGAGGATTGATTCACATAAAATATGTCACATTCCATAATGTCAAATTTAAAATCTCTATCAGATGTGAGCAATGTAGGTATAATTCAATAGCAACATCCTTCAAGACACCTATTATAATTAAACTCATGAATTCCCTAACCTATCATGAATTCTTAAATTATTCCTGTCTCTACACCTTAATGTAATTAGAATATCTATAAGTATGTCAGAATTTTGAATATATAACATATATGCAAATTCATGTAATTATTCTATATCTTTTTTCTCCTGTCTTATCATTAAAATTGAAGTCTAAATTAGTCATCATTGTCAAGTTTTTGAATTGTCCCACTATGCTGAAAACTAGCAAAGTTTTTAATGAATATTTAGTAGGTTAGACATGTATGAGTATCAAGCTAAATATTAATATAATAGTCACTAAATATTACAAGGGCTTTGTCATAGGAACCAATCACTTAAATTTCACTTTTTTCCTTATCTTTCACTTAGCTTTTCAAAGTGAGATGCTTTTTAAATGATGCTACATTGACAAAATGTTTTTCAGAGCCTTCTTTTATTACTAGATTACATTTGAATGAGTTCATTACATAATGTCCTCAGACCTTGAAGTGTAATATTGATAATGTACAAATAAGGTTAAGTATAGAAAAACAATATCTACTTGTCTCCATTGAATCATAGCACATTAAGAATAATAAGTGTCCAGCATGAACTAAATAAGTGGATGATTCTAGATACCAGTTGTTTTTGCATTGTCTGAAATACTTGGGGCATGAAGAGTTTCAGATTATTGTATTATTGAGGTAATGTTGAAGAATATTTCTTTGTACATAATGCTATCTTTTGAGGATAGGCTAGAGTTTATAAAAAATTGTTGAAATACACTTCATCCAAATCGTCTCAAGTCACACTATGGACTAATTGTAGTTTACCTGCATTTGACTCCAATATACACATGAAGCATATGACATAATTTTCTATTCAAGCTATAATTTTGATACTCAACAATTTATGGATTAGGAAACAATTTTATTTTAGATTTTTGGATTAAAATGCTACAACTTCTATAGAAATATTTGTGTCCTATTTTGAATTTTCCTGTAATGACTACTATATTAGGTTAGGAGAAGGAAATCACCACGAAAAACAATTTATAGACATTACTATAAACTAGAGGCAGTCTGTTTACTGATACAACTTTGATCTATTCACTCTAAGACTTGTAAGGTAAGATAAATGCCAGCTGAATATACTAACTGCCTAAATCCCCACTGACCAAACTATCTCCCTTTGAAATGTTATTCATACATGTTACCTAAGGGCCTATTGAAATTAATAGAACATATTCTTGTATGACCTGAAGAGCTAAAGGAGAGATTGAAAGAGGCAGAGAACTACCCAGCTTGAAAAGATCTTATTTTGAATTCTGAAACAGCTATGACTTTGCTAAAATATGCCTTGATCATTCTATTAATCTTTGAGATTTCCTGATAAATTTGTTGGCTTTGTGATTGTCATTTGGAAATCCTCAACTAGAGGCTATTTGTTGCTATTTGAAATAAATACCACTTTTGTGTAAGTGTAACTTATTTGATTAGTCAAAAGCAAACTGTTGCTTCTTGCTAAGAGGAAAAATTACCAAACAAATGTTACTGTATTTACCCTAGATTTTTTTTTTAACAATTTTAGGTAATTGACATATGACAAAATTTAATGCATTGAAATGAAATGATCATTTGTCATTAGTATAACTGCCTTTATAGGCAGCATATTTTCTCAGAAGAGCTGTAGAGATTGTCAAGAAAATCAGAGTGCTCAATTTATAATGGGAATAAGAAAGTAAATTCCAGTGACCTTCCAACATTGCCAGGGGAATTTCTACAAAAACTGATGTTAATATTAAAGGAAAATCGAATGAACTACAAAATAAAAAATAAGAAAAAATAAAAAAGAAAAACCTATAAGGGCTGAAAAAAATAAATTATCTATCTAGGTAGGTAGATTATATTTGTAGATGCAGATGTAGAGATAGAGATAGAGATGGAGATGGAGAGATAGACATGATGTTCAACTTGATAAAATAAAATCAGGCTGAAGAAAATAAACCTTATTTTCTTACTATTAAAATATACCTTCTATGCCATTTCACATAAAGATAGCTATAGGGATTCTCCATTAAAAATGGAGCAAAATCATACCACTGTATTTCCAGAGTTAACAGTTAAATGTAGTCAGAAAATATTCAAGTATCAATTTTACAGAAAAATAATTAAGGAGTATGGTTGACTTGCTTACAAATAATTTTGTGATTATCAATAAGTAAAAGCATTTCATCATAGTTAGATATTTTTTAAGATAAAAGCTTGATGTTTGTGATTTGTGGAAGAGGCTGATAAAGGTGCTGTAACTCGCTAGGACTCACTAACAAAGAAAAAGGATTTCTAAGTAGCATACTGCTAAACAATTGATTTGATGAGACAGACAAAATTTTCAACAGCAGAAAAGAAAACCAATGACAGAAGATGTGAAGTCTGGTTCACTGTGGAAGGAATATCCAAACACACAAAGTCAACCCCACCTAAAAGAGGCTTTGTATTCTATCTGTTAAGCTTATAGAAACTTAGACCAATTCATTTAAACCAAGTGCCAAAGACCAGATGCATTACCCAGTAAGAGCCATATAATCTATGTATGTTTCACACAATTAAAATATATTGAATGTAAAAGGTTTGATGAAATAATGAAGTACGATAAAGCTTAGGCTGTACTACAATTAGCTGAATGGCCTTTGACTGGCAGCTCATTTTCTCCAGCAGCAAATCTTTAAAAGTAACCAAATAAATACTAGTCAGTGAAAATGTGAATTATTTTAAGAGTAGATCATTGTCCTTGTTTTGATTATTCTATGAACAGAAGAAATATTGTCAAGTTAAAATGTATAAACGCTATGTATTTCCTTGACAAATTGTTTTATTTTGGTAACAAAACTTTGAGTCACATGAACACGTGGACTAGATTTGCATCACTGTAATGGATCTAAAGCTAGTTCTTTAAATGAATGCCATGCTTAAATGTGTTTCTATTTAGTGAAAGCTGTATCCTAATTTTTCATGTACACACAATAGTTGAAATATTTTGGATGTAACAGCAAATTGTTGGAATGGATTATATGATTAGTATTAAATAAACCATACTATTTAAGGAGTACTGAGCGAGGATGGGTAACAGTACTGTGACACTGCATCGATGCTACCTGTAAATTGACAGCTCTAATGAAGGGATCAGATTGAGACTCTAAGTCAGACAGCAAAGGTATGCAGATACTTCGTACCTATTTCAAGTCAACTGTGACTTTGTGAATTGAAGCCCAGTTAGATATTTCCTTAGTTGGATTCCCTGGCATTACATTTAATGGAATTCTTTTTGGATACTGATTAAAAAGACTTAATAAACACATTGGGCTTTTGATCTTTAACCTCATTCTAATCCATGCTAAATCACTGCTTTGGAAATTCTATTTCATATCTTCTTACTTGAAACCATCAAACATCCACTCTGCCAAGTGCCATAAAACAGGACTCAGCAGATGGAAGCCTTTATCTTTCTCACTTCTGGCTCCTTACTGACCAGGGATGTGAGCATCGCTGCAATGTGATTTATAGGTTATATAAGAGGCAAGAACTGCTAAATTGATAAGATCAAAAACATTGACTTTACATGGAAGAAAGTGTAAACTTTCTCTTTGATTCAGGTTTGATCTATCATGCCTGTGCAACAACTAAAGAGTGCTTTGCAAATCTACATCTGAGACAAAGAGAAGGTAGTTGTAGTCACAGGATGCTTGACCATGCCCCCCATGGTCAGATGAAATAAAGAGATCAGATAAAGCTTAGGCTATAAGACAGATAGGTAAATGGCCTCAGGCTGGTTGCTCATCTTCCTAGCAGCAAATATTTAAAACTAACCAATCTCCAAACAGAACTCAAAAAAGACTCTTAGCTTGAACCATGTTTGGATATTATGAATATAATTTTAATGACTATTTCTAATAAATGTATGACAATTAATTGCTTTAAGGAGGGATAATTTTATATAGGCAATATATAAAATATGCAAATAACTTCAATATTTATTGAACATCAGTTGGTTTACTATTGATTTCCATTTAATTGCTCTTCAATATTTCACCAGAAAGATACTACCTTTCCTTAAATTTTTTCCTCTTTGAGTTGTTTTCAAATAGGATTCATGATTAAAATGTATTAATTGTTTAAAAACTGTACTTGTGGTCAATTTACAGGGAAGAGAACTTGATTTGGGCTCAGTACTGAACCAAGGCTCTGCTTTTGCCGATATAAGCTTCAAAGATGAATTGTAAATTATGGATGAGTTGTGCCTTAATCTGTCATTGAAATCTGAGAATTTCTAGGGAATTTATGGGTGCAGAGCTACAATCGGTATCACATCATTTATAAAGGGTCAGAAGTTTGAAGCTGCCAAATGACTTTTCTATTAGCTGTGTTTGTGTGTGTGTTTGTGTATGTGTGTGTATGTGTGTGTGTGTGTGTACTCTCACTCATTTTCTATTTTCCCATTATGTCTTGATCAATAGTGATAAACTAAATCATAATTAAGAGAGGAGACACAAGACTGTGTAATTGGTAATAATTACTTTGATGTATGTGTGTTTGTAAACATACAAATAAAGACTGAGTTACTGAACATAGAGTTATAATATAAATATTCCACAATTTAACCCAGATGGAAAGAACTTATTTTAAAACAAATACATGTGTGTGTATATATATATATATATATATATATATATATGCATCCATATTCAATGGTGAACATCAACTTTGTTGTCACAGTAGAACTTGAAAATATTTTGCACTGTAGAGGTATTTTCTACAGAAAAAAATCTTAAATATAAATGAGGTTAAAAAGCTATTTATTAATAGTGTAATAGTGAGGTCCTCTTTTTTTTTGTTTGTTTTTTTTTTGTTTTTTTTTTTTTGTTTTGTTTTTCGAGACAGGGTTTTTCTGCGTAGTCCTGGCTGTCCTGGAACTCACTCTGTAGACCAGGCTGGCCTCGAACTCAGAAATCCGCCTGTCTCTGCCTCCCAAGTGCTGGGATTAAAGGCGTGCACCACCACCACCCGGAGTCAGGTCCTCTTCATTTAAGTTCCCAAAGTAACTAGTCACAGAATATTTTGTGAAAATTGCATAGAAAAGTCAAAGGGTGTAAACTGAGGAATAATTTGATATATTCAATTCACATTCATGCATAAATATGGCTACATGAAAATAATTAACAGGTACTTAGCATGGTAATCTTAATCATATGTACCTTTGTAGAAAAGATATGGCTTTTAGATTTTGAAGCATTTTAGGAATTGCTAATGGAGTTTTCAATAAATTGAGTGCACATGAGGAATAGTTAAACCCAAACTATAAGTCTAATATCCATTGCTGCTTAGATATTTCTGATACGAACTATGATTCTTCTTCATGGGAATTGGTTTGGATTATGGTGGGACATGATTATTCATGAGTAATATTTTTTACCTCACCTAATCTTTTAAGATGGCACTATGATAAAACACCCATAAATACTTTGGTAATTTTTAAATATAAAAAGTCACTAGTTGACAAAGTATTTTATGTATCCTTAATTCATTTCACATGTTCAAAAACAAACAAACAAACAAACAAACACCCAAAAACTAAATTCATAGTCTAAATGAGGTATGATGCTTTGTAAATAGTGAGATCCATAGAACTCTGTGCCCAAACTAACTTTCAATATCACATATCCCCACAAACTCTCTGGTTAAGTACATTTTGGCATTTAAACACACACTTTTGAAAGAGCAAGGTGTGATTGTCAGCAGTACTGAAAGCTGTTCTTCTCAAAAGCATAAGTCAATAATCTGAAGAGAGGTTTATATTTTAGATGTTGTATGTCAATTGTTTCTGTCAACATTGTTATTTGCCAGGAGAATCTGTCAGGTAGATATGATAATATGACAGCTTCAAGCATTGTCTCATGTATCAAAAAAGCATGTGTAAACCAAATAGTCATATATGTCAGAAAAACAGAAAGAAAAAAAGAAGAAAGAAACAAAGATTAAAACCTTAATGCCTATACGATTTGGTTTTTGCCCATATTAAAAGTGCAATCAATACAATTCAATTATTCAAAAGAGTGGGACATGTAAAGGCAATTTCTATTTAATATCACAGGTCCCTCACTGTAGCTGAAAATGTGTTTCCTATGATCTCCGAGTGTGAAATAGTATTTATAATACTGATAGTGATACTGATTTTATTGTATATTAAACAAAACCTGCAATCAGTATAAACACTGCACACACACACACCCACACACACACACACACAGACACACACACACACACACAGAGGACAATGTCCTATAAGGACACGTTAGGCTAAAGTAACCAATACTATTTCTTCTGTCCCTATAGATCTTACACATTTCACCGTTAGTACATCTAACAAGAAGATACAATGCCTATGACCCTCTTCATGCACCAGGTTCTATGGTGCACCAGGAAGCAGCAAACAGCAGAGGTCTTGCTTTTGATCACAGAGGAAACTTGCTTTCTATGGCAACTGAGAGGTTTTCATTTATATTTCAATATTCACTGCATGGTCACCCTGAATTGGGATTGAATCTAGAAAGTGATTTTCAAGAACCATATGTACTGGCTTCCACTATTTTAATATGATCCATTTCATGGAGTTGAGACATTGCTGTACTGATTGAAAGAACATGGTTCTGGGAGGGAAAATAAAAGACAAGGAGATACACAGGTTAACAGAAAATATTCATGGCAGCCACTGAAGTGCTGGGGCTACTTTGCTGACTTGATTGAGTGATCTTTGTGCACGGAATATATATTGAGAGGATGTTCCTATAGAGGTTAGCTGAGAATGGAAAACCTAGGTACAAGTGTTGGCCACAATTCTGAGGTCCCAGGATTAACAGTGAAAAGGGAAAATGAAAGTGAGCTGAGCACCAGCCTTTACTTCACTTTTCACATGTGTTAAGCTATGTTCTACTACGATAATTCTTGAATGCCTTCATTTGCTTTTGTCATTTTTTTTTAACCATAGCAAGGAGGAAGGAAACTAATACAACTACCAAGAATGACTGAACTCTTCACTTTTTCATTATATTTACTATACTCAAACTAAGCAATTCATAAAAATGCCCAAATTACTAAATTAAGAACTGGAATGTGTGAGAAAGAAGAGCAATGTGATTATGATCACTTAAACTCCCCATTTTGTGGTTCAGACTACAGATTGTAGATAATTTCTGAATAAGGATACTATAGGATGGCTCAAATGTGATGTATACATTTTAATTTGTCAGAATTGGTAGTTTCATCATCTTCAGGAGATATTGGAAATGGAAGTAAGGGTATTGAGATGAAGGGCCACCTTAACTTTTCTTGTCTGACTTAAGTGTGTTGACAAAATTTTTGTATAAGTGCCAAATGAACAAAGAGAGTATGATTTCAGTCCTGAGTTTGATTATTTCCTGCTGTCTACTCCAAATAGTCATATATGTCAGAAATATAGAAAGAACAAAAGAAGAAAGAAACAAAGACTAAAACATTAATTCCTATAGGATTTAGTTTTTTCCCATATTAAAAGTGCAATCAATACCATTCAATTATTCAAAGGAATGTAGGACATGCAAACAACCCTGACAAAGGACAAAGTGGACAAAGGAAAACTCCTCCATTGTTGGTGGCATTGCAAGCTGATACAACCACTCTGGAAATCAGTCTGGTGGTTCCTCAGAAAATTGGACATAGCATTACCTGAGGACCCAGCTATATCACTCCTGGGCATATACCCAGATGCTCCAACATATAACAAGGACACATGCTCCACTATGTTCATAGCAGCCTTATTTATAATAGCCAGAAGCTGGAAGGAACCCAGATATCCTTCAACAGAGGAATGGATACAGAAAATGTAGTACATTTACACAATGGAATACTACTCGGCTATTAAAAACAATGAATTCATGAAATTCTTAGGCAAATGGATGGAACTAGAAATTATCATCCTGAGTGAGGTTGCCAAAAAGAACACACATGTTATGCACTCACTGATAATTGTATATTAGCCCAGAAGGTAGTAATATCCAACATAAAACTCACAGACCATATGAAACTCATGAAGGAAGACCAACGTGTGGGTGCTTCGATCCTTCTTAGAAGAAGTATCAAAATACTCATGGGGAACAAATATGGAGACAAAGTGTGGAACAGAACCTGAAGGAGGGGCTGTCTGGAGACTGCTCCACCTGAGTATCCATTGTGTGTGCTGTGATCAAAAGCAGACGCTGATGTGGATGCCAGGTAGTGCATGCTGATAGGAGCATGATATAGCTGTCTCCTCTATTAGAGGTGTGCCAGACCCTGATACAGAGGCAGATACTCACAGCTAACCATTGAACTGATCATGGGGTTTCCCAGTGGAGAATTTAGAGAGAAGACTGAAGGAGCTGTAGGGATTTGCGGCCCCATGGGGAGAGAAACAATAACAACCAATTGTGGGGTGATTAGCTTCACTTGGGCATGCATAGGTCCCATTGGGTTGTTGTGGTTCCAGTGGCTCTGGGGAGCAGAGGCATGGGATTTTGACTGAGTTCACTGGGCAGATGCTGTGGGGCTCCGCCAGGGCATGGAGAGATTTCAGTTTGAGGTCCAGTGGGGGCAGAGCTCTTGGATGGGGACCCGAGACAAGAAGGCTTGTGGGGATCAATTGGTCTCAGACTCCTGGGCTTGTTGGTACCACTGGGAACCACTGAAGAGTTGAGATTGGGGGTGTGCGGGCTGGACCAGTGCAGTCAAGAGGGGCAAGAGGGAGAGCTCTGGCTGTGTCCCATGGGATAGAGACACTCTTGGTTACAGTCACTCACTTGTCTGGATCTCCAGCTAGCTTGGCTGAATTGGCAGCCTCCACAGTGGGAACATAGAAAAGTCCTCAGTGGGAGATTAGGCAGCAGCAATGGCTCATTAATTAAAGTCCTGAGTTAAATAAGGAGGGAGGAGGGAGGAGGGTCTGGGAAAGAATGCTTAATTTGCTACGCCCACTGGCCTTTAGGTATTTCATTAGTATGTAGATCTCTTGAGGCCCTAAGGCCTGTGGTCATATCCTCTACCTGTGGAGGGGCTGTCAGGGGCATTGACCTACATGACTGAAAGGTGCTGATCAATGAAGCTCTTAGATCACATGTCAGAAGCCTGGGGTCTGGGAACATGGCAAAATGTATGCCATCCCTCCCAGGTTCTCCGGCCATATCTAGCCAGTGCTCCACCAGAAACCAAACTATCCTTTTCACGGTCCCACAACCAACTAGAGTTCTCAGGGACTAAACTACCAGCCTGGGAACACATAGAGAGGGACCCATGGCACCAGCTGTATATGTAGAGGAGAATGGCCTTGTTGGGCATAGGTAGGAGAGGAAACCTTTGGTCCCTTGAAGGCTGGATGCTCTAGTGGGGGAATTAGAGGGCGGGAGGTGGGAGTGGGTGGGTGGGTGTGGCCATATCCTCATAGAAGCAGGAGGAGAGAGAATAGGATAGGGGGATCCTGGATGTGGGGAAAATGGGGAAAGGGAATAACATCTGAAATGTAAAGAAAATACCAAATAAAAAAATTAAATAAAAAAAGGCAAAATATACCCCAAAACAAACAAACAAACAAACAACAGAAACAAACAAAACAAAACAAAACAAAAACAACAAGGAAAGTATTAGAAACAGAAATGGTGACAGGATCTCAGAGACACCAAAGGGGAGGGTGACACCATAGCTAAGGCACGTGGAGACACCAGAAAACAAGCAGGTCAAGGAAAAACAGCCTAGAACTTTCAAAAAGAATGTTTTCTTTATTTCTGGTTTATGGACTGATCACAGAATCCTTAAAAAGGGAAGTTTGATGGTTGTAACCTACCAATTTATGACAATATTTTATAGTAGCCCATAGAGATTAATATAGACAACACAGTAAAGTTCTCCTTATCTTGCCATGAAACTTTGTGTACTGATTGTACATATTTCAGAATGGTCAATTTCATGATATGTAATAATTTATAACATATTGGTTGTGATATTTATAGTCAAAACATGATTTATAAATAAAACTCCCTGATACATATTTTCTGTTATTTAGAAATGTTATGTCCTAATTGTAATCGACTGCTAAGTACAGTGCATGACAATGCCACTGATAACAATGGTACTCAACACTGAGCTTGTCTATTTTGTAGCTAATGTTAAAATATATTATTTTGAAATTTCAGTAGATTCCCTAGTGTAAGTTCACTGTAAGGTCTTTAGTAGGAACAAATGATAATTTCTTTCCTGATTACTTACTAGCATATGAGTTTGGATCTATACAGTTAAAAGTATATTTTATTTTTTAAACTAATTTGAAGATGATTTATAACTATAGAGTTTTCTAATACTATTAAGATGATCTTACATTTTTATGATAAGCTTAATTTTTCTTTTAATATTTTATATGACATGTAGTATCCAATCTGTTTGCCAACATTTCATAATTCTTTTTTGATGATTTCATACATATTTATAAAGAATTTTAGTGATTTCAACACTCTTACCCATTTTCCTTCTTATCCTCTTACTGTTCCTGCTGAACCCCTTCTTCACAGCAAGCCCCATTCATCTTTCTGCCTTTGTGTATCTGTGTGATGTCCTGACTTTAGGTAAGATTACTTGCATGAGTGCAAATTGGATTTATTTACTGAAAATGGACATCTTACTAGTGTTTTCACCCCTGAATAAATGACATATCTCCTAACAACCATTAACTACCCATAGACCTTCATGGAAATTGGTATGTGCCTAACAAACTCCCTCACCATGAGTGATGGAAGGTGGATGGTAGCAGTCATGTGCAGATCTTACACGGGTAACAGTTCCTGCCATTTTAGATTTTGTGCCATTTCATGCAACACTCCTGCCCATCCTCTGGCTTTTATGTTCTCTCTGCTCTGTCTTCTGTAATATATCCCAAACCGCACATGACATGGAACAAATGGCTCATTTAGAGCCCATCACTCAACATTCCCTTGTTCTCCAAAATTTAACCAGTTGTGATGCAACAGATTTCTTTGAAATACACACATAGGATATATGGTCATGTGATTTTCTTATTCTTCCACTTTCTTTTTTCTTTCTTCATTCCTCTGGTTCACATTTCCTGCTTAGTCAATAATGAAGCTTGTTTATCTAAAATAGGCTTACTTGAGTATTTGGGAAACGTGTAGTTCTGAATCTTTTTCAAGGGGGATCATTTACTTCAAGTCTATTTGTTTTTGAGTTAATCCAGTTCTGATTACATATGTGCCTATAATACCTATTTTGATGATCTAGTAGAATTTCAGTATCACATTGTATTCTAATGTTCATGGCTAAACTGGTATCAGCAACTTAGGTAGGTTTCTAGTACCAGGCATGCTATCCTCCTATTGAGTAGGCTTTTCACACAATTAGTCAGCTATGGGCCACTACCAATATGTGAGTGCATTTATTGCACCTTCATGAATAGCTTGCCATCCTGACCATTATAGTTTATAAATGTTGCAGCTTGGTAAAACTATTGATTTCTTCCTTCTCTTGGCATCTTTCATAGTGTTTTCTAGTACCATAGATGAGGAAAGTGGCCTTCAAGTTAGATGCAGCACCAGTAATCCAAGTCCAGTGTCTGGAGTGTGCATAACCTTCAACAATAGATCTCTGAAAGGAAACTAAGAGCTGCGGTAACAATCTATATTTTTGGCAGAGGTCAATTGGACTACCATGACCAACAACTTGAGAGGAGATATCTTGTACCTGGTACTGAGATTTTAGCTAGTCTATGGTCCTTGCAAGGAACATTGTCAGCCTAAGTGAAATATATGTATACATGTGTGTGTGTGTGTGTGTGTGTGTGCAAATATCATCCCTCCTCAAAGATGACATTATATGCAATGAATAGAGACCATCAAAGAAAATACCAACTGGACACAATGCATATATTAACTGTTCATGGTGAGCTTAGCCCAAGGACTACATTTATATTAAAGCTTCTGCAGCTAATGTAAGATGCATGTCTCAAGGCTCATCAAGGAAGACTTTAGAAAGACTGTAAGACCCAGAATACCAAAGAATATTATGAAGCATTCTTTCCTAGAAATGGCTCCATAAGCAAGAGCAGAACAATGACCATATCAATAGACGTGCTAAATCAGAAGGGGGGAAATTTTGCAGGGCCACACCCATCTACAAAGGCCTACAAGAACTAATGACTGTTGGGAGAAGGAGAACTAGCCTGTCACACAGAGGATATCCCTCATTGGTTAACCAATATACAGTGGTCAGCCTTGAGACAATATGGACACAAACAACAAAAACAGACTCAGCAGCCTATACTTATATATTTTGCATACATATGTACACATATTCATGTAATAGTGACAGTCAAAGAAAATAAGGCTACTAATTTGAAGGGGAGAAGGCAGCAATACTTCTCAACCTGTGTGTCACAACCCCTTTAGGGCCTGAACAATGCTTTCATAGAGGTCACCTAAAACCATCGGTAAATCACAGATACTTACATTAGAATTCATCACAATACCAAAATTATAGTTTTAAAGTAATAATACAAATAAACTTATGGTTGGGGATTGCCAGAACATGAGAAACTATATTAAAGAGTCAGAGCATTAGGAAGGTTGAGAACCACAGGATTAGAAGGATTATGGTTTTTGATTTTAATTTCTAGGACTGTCTTCCATTACTTCTTAATGCCTATAACACATTGGACACTTTAAAGTGTTTGTTGTGAGCCCAGAACTGTTAATCAGGAAATGTTCTCTGTGTAGATTTTGTACGGTTTAGCTTGGGAAAGAGTGACATCTACATAAAGATTTTCCATCCATAATTAAAAATGAGAACTGTTATGCTCTATCACTTTTAAAACTACTTGCTTTACAATTTCATTTTATTGGCTAATATGTACATGATAAACAACAGGTAGCTGATATTTCTTACTGTCTTCTCTGTCAATCATTACCTTCAAATTGATACATGTATTCCATTACTTTGGCTTTCCATGTCAAGCTCATAGTGTTATACCTGCTAGGCTGGCAATTTGCCACTGAGCTATATTGTCTGACCTGTCACATATATTTGAATGTTTATGTCCATGATCTTTGTACTTTTTGTGTCAGTTTTTAAGGCTTACTCACACCCTATCAATGTTCCTGCTTTTGAGGACTGGCTGGGTATCTGTGGGCTTAGTCAATTTATTTTACTCCTATATGAGTTATATATTCTATTTTTGTTATTTTACCAATGACTTGTATTTCATTTATACAATTTATTTGACATTCAAAAATTTCGAGTCTTAATCTTCAGCTGTCAAAAACTCAGCAAGCGTATTTTATGTATTCGTGTTACTGACTGATTTGCATTTCTTGAGAGGTCAATGCCACTGTGTCTACCCATTTTGCCTTTCCTAGTCTCCCTGCTGGATTCTGGCAGAGTCTCAGATCTGTCTTTCAGCTCTCTAAATTCCACTTAAACTCTACTAAATTTGTCATTTGTCCCATTTACTTTTAATTTTTAGTAATTTTTTTTCATTTTTGAGAGTTATACTTTATGAACTTTTCTATATTGACAACTTATTTTTCTTATAAACTGTGTTTTATTTTGATACCTTTAAAAACATTAAACATCATATGCAATGCTAATTTATATGTATTAACTTAAGACTATATGTTTGTTGTTTAACTATGTCCATTAATTGGCACTAAAACATAGTTCTTTGACTATTTGCTGACCTTAACAGCACAATCTCATATTTGTTTGGTTTCAGTTGATGAGAATTCTGCGTTCTGACGTAGAAACTCCTTGCCTTTGTTAGAACTTTGCTTGATAAGCCAATGTAAGCCTTAATTGAGGTTCCTTTGAGGCTATTCTGGTGAGACTTGCATGATTTAGCCTGCTGTAGGAAGAAAATGTAGCTCCCCGAAATCAGCACTCTTTGAGGCATTTTTCTTTATATTAATCTCATCCAACATTCAATAATAGGACTTAAAGTTTTTATGTTGTTATATTCATGTCACAGAGAGGTTTACCCCTGAAAGAACAGCAAATACTTCCATGCCACTCATTTCCATTTGCATACCAATCTGAGTTTCCATATGATTGAAGGAGCTCCTATGATTTTTGTCAGTCATGCAATCAGAAGGCAACCATACATTGCTGCTTTTCCACTGCTGTTGCCACCGAGCTGAATTAGGACAGAATTTTAATAGCTGTTCCACAAGTCTAAACTAGCAACATAATCCAGAAAGCACATTTCAGACATCACATTTTAATATGTACAAAAATTTATATCCCTGAACTTCAGTATTGTGACATTGTACACCATGTTATGATAGATCTATTTTCTTAAGAATATTACCTGAGATAAGGCAACTTAACCATTCCTAAAGTGATTAAGAAATTATGCCTGCTATTTTTTGTATTGGTTTTCTGAATGTTACCACTCACCAACCAAATTATTTTCATCAGTGCTAGAGATTAAATCTAGGACTTTATGTGTGCTAAACAAATTCTCTCTCACTGAGCTTTACCTCAGCCCTCAACACAACTTTTAAGACTTTGCCTATTTCATCAGTTCTATACTCAAATATTAATTTAACCAAACTCCTAGAGCTAAATATCTAGATTGTTTCCAAGCTTTCAGTATTCATAAATAACTCTATATTTAACATCTGAGTACACAAAATTTTCACAAATTTTTAATTTTTCCTAAGTATCTAAACTTTGAAACTTCAAGTCACACACTTTTCAAATGTGTTTAATGTATTGGTAGGTTACTGTTGATAAAGCTCACACCCATTATCAGAAAGAATATCCAATTTCTAACAGTTTAGTCCTGATTATTCATCTTATTTAACTTCCTTCATAAGACAAATCATTGCTATTGTTATCAAATGAGCCCATACACTCTTTTGTGTGTGCCTTAAACATAGCTTTTCCTGGAGCCATCAGATTTCTTACTATATTCCACCTTGAAAGTGCCTCCAATGTTGGTCAATCAGTAGAGCCTTTACACAAACAGCAAAGACAAATGTGGACTCAGAGCACCATAGACTTTATTCCTCCACTTGAGAACCAACTGACTGATGGCTACTCTTTGTCTGGCTGCTTTTGGAAAGCATGCAAGTACCATTTTCTTAAAATGAAATGAAAAAAGAAAAGAATACTGCTTCCTTAGAACTTGGAACTCATATTCACGTAAGATAAGGAGAAAACAGATAATGTGAATGAGTAAAATAGACCCAGTATAAAAAAATCCAAAATATCTATTTTTCTATAGCAGTAATGCACTTAAATCAATTGATTTTAAAATCATTTTTATTGGTTTTAAAATGTCTTGTACTCAATTTCAAGTTAATCTGGGCTTTGGGTATCCTCAATAATAGGGTGACTTTAGAGGCACAGAGAGGCCTGGATTTCAACCCCTAATACTACAAGAAAAGTAAAATAAAATTCAATATATTATTTGGTTTTAATAAATCCTAGTATTTATATGTATTAAAAGTTTATTTCTGGTTTTTAAAAATGCTATATTTACTATAAATCTTCAGCAATTTTACTCAAACTGTAATGTAATTAATATAAAATTTAAATGTTTAGAGCTTTGAAGATACTTAGAAATAATTCCTGCATCATATATTTTTGATGTATATGTATTTTAAGACATTCAACATGTTCAGATAGACTGATAAAATTGCAAGTAACATCACTAATTAGAAACAAAATTCTGTTCAATGTACTGGATTCCTGATAGCTCATACCTTCCTCTAAATTTTCCCATCATTCTAATGTTTTTAAATTCTTTATTTTGTATTAGATATGTTGTTGTGTTAAATCTAGCCTGACTGGCAGATTTTCTACAGACCTGTTAAATATACAGAAATATCAGTAAGATCACAATCTAATATAGCCCGAGGATATCAGGCAACGCTAACAAACAACAGACAAATCTTCTGTATTTTATAGAAGCCACATAGCAGCTTCATCTCACCATTCTAATCAAGTGTAAAGTTCAACAAGTTTCTAAAAATGACAATCCATATCCTCCATTAAAATTTAAAATGTATATAAATTCACTTTCCTTTGTACATTGATCTATAGGATGTGCAATTTCTTTCTAAAAACATGAAAGGAACCCTTTTTGAACAGTCATTAATTTAATCCTAATTGGATAGTCATTAATTTAATAAATAATTCACTCACTGTAGGTAAGTTACAACACAAAGAAAGTAGTAGAAGTGCATCATGATGACACAGTGTCCAGGATTAGCTTATATATAGATAGATCATGCATTTTGACTAAGTCACATTGACAATAGAATTGCAGAGTCCTTACTGGTAGAGATAACAGTGTAATTGGTTGAGTTAAAGAGAGACCTCACAAGTTAAGAGGATAGACATTTGGTTCACAGAACCCATATCTGCTACCTCCATACTTAACCCAAGTTCTAAGGACTTTGACATGTCTTTCTGGCTTTCATGGACACCGGGCTTATACATGATTCACACACATACATGCAGTGCATACAGTCAAAACGCTGATTCACATAAAAATAATGCATACACATTACTCATATACATACACACAGTCAAAACACTGAATAATATAAATAATACAATAAACTATAAATAATAGCATATGGTGCTATAAGATAAATCACACCTCACATACCAAAAGTGCTCAACAAATGCTAGGTACTACTGTGAAAATTTTATCATGTAACTTTCAAAACTGTATCATGGGTTATATATTATAGGCAATGGAAGTTAAGGACAGAAAGATGGAGTAATTTGCCAACTGCCTCACTAATATCCAGCAGAAGCAGGATTAACACTTGCCGGTGAAAAAAGTCCTTGTGCTTTCTCTCTTCCTTTTGTACTGTCCAATGTATAAAGTGGAATCTAAACGTCAACAGGACTGATGATACACAGGTGACATCAAAGAGGGAAAGTGTTAATAAATCAGACTTTTACCAGGAGGTAGAATTTTTTTCTTAGAGAGCAAAAGCTATAAAGCCCCTGAGTTGGTGGCAGGTAACCATCACCTTGATGCTGACATCTTTAATGCAACGTGGTCAGACAAAAATCACAGGGCAGTTTTAGGTGTGTCTAGTTGTATTTTGTAGAAATCACCTTGGCCATACTGCTGATGTGAGAGTTCCCTCCATCTACCACGACTTCCATTGTGCCTAGCTGCATATGTAGCTGAGGATGGCCTTATCTGGCATCAATAGGAGGGAAAGCTAGAGTGGTGAGGCAAGAGTGGGTAGGTGGGTAGGGGAGAACCGTCATAGAAGCAAGGAGGAGGAGTGATAGGAAAGGGGATTTTAAGAGGGGAAAACAAGAAGGGGGCTAATATTTGAAACGTAAAAAATAAAATAACCAATAAAGAAAGGGAAGTTCTTCATCTTTCCCATTTTAATAAAAATGCACACAATCCTCTTACGGCTGCTTTTTTTTATTGGATATTTTATTTACATTTCAGATGTTATCTCCTTACCCCGTTCCCCTTCCTCCCGACCCAGAAACCTCCTATCCCATCCCCCCTCCTTCTGCTTCTATGAGGATGTGCCCCTACCCATCCCAACTCCCCACCCTTGAATTCCCTCACACTCAGCGTCCAACCTTCATGAGACCAAAGATCTCCTTTCCAACCTATGCCCAACAAGGTAATCCTCCCCTACATATACAGCTGGAGCCGTGGGTCCCTCCCTAAGTGCTTCCAGGCTGGTAGTTTAGAACCTGGGAGCTCTGGTTGGTTGGTATTGTTGCTCTCCTCATGGGGCCATAAACCCTTTCAGCTCCTTCAGTCTTCTCTCTAACTCCTCCACTGGGAGCCCCTTGATCAGTTCAACGGTTAGCTGTGAGCATCTGCCTCTGAATATGTCAGACTCTGGCAGACTTCTAAGGAGACAGCTATATCAGGCTCTGGTTAGCATGCACTTCCTGACATCCACATCTTCGACTACCTTTGGTGACTGCACATGGAATGGATTCCCAGGTGGAATGCTTTCCAGATGGCCCCTCCTTCAGTTTTTTAACATACAATAAAAAAAAGAAGTGAAGCTATTTGAAGCTTTCTGTCCCTATGTGTGTTAGTGTTAGGTCCTCCAGAGAAATAGAAGCAATAGAACTATATTTACAAAAGAGATAACAAATTATAAGCATTTGGCTTTTAAGATAGTGGAGGTTGGTAGTGGTTCAAGTATTTTTATGTTTATTTCTGATGGTGAGATACTGTTCCGTCAATATTCTCCATCATTTACATTTGAAACTGGGTCTCTCACTGTCCTGAAACTCCGTTTTAGGGTTAGGCTATCTGGCCAGTGACCTACATGAGTTTGCTGGTGTTAGGTCCTAGGCACTCCCCATTATCCAGGCACTGCAGTTCTAGGCACATGTCCCTATACCCAGCTATCTTTGATCACTGGGGAATCAACCTCAGATCTTTGTGAGATAAGTCCTTTACTGACTGAACTCTCTTTCCAGCTCCTTACCTAGACTTTCAAAGCACAGTGGGTATGCTTACAGTAGAGTTGGCACATGCATATAAGCAATGCTTGTCACTATGCTGTGTGTTTCCAATGGCACTGACTTAGAGGAAGACTTCAATATTATTTTTTTATTGGATATTTTATTTACATTTCAGATGTTATCCCCTTACCCCATTTCCACCACTCACCCCCCACCCAGGAACCTCCTATCCCATCCCCCCTCCTCCTGCTTCCATGAGGATATGCCCCCCACACCTCCACACTCCCACCTCCCCACCCTCCAATTCTCCCATACATGGTGTCCAGCCTTCATGAGACCAAGGATCTCTTCTCCCATCTATGCTGGACAGGGCCATCCTCCCTTACATATACAGCTGGAAGCATGGGTCCCTCCCTAAGTGCTCCCAGGCTGGTGGTTTAGACTCTCTGATTGGTTGGTATTGTTGCTCTCCTCATGGGACCACAAACCCTTTCAGCTCCTTATGTCTTCTTTCTAACTCCTCCGTTGGGAACTCCATGGTCAGTTCAATGGTTAGCTGTGAGCATCTGCCTCTGTATATGTCAGTCTCTGGCAGTCCTCTAAGGACACAGCTATGTCAGGCTCATGTGCTGGCACATCTATAGTCTGCCGTAGCCTAAAATGTCAATGATGACATTACTAATGACAGACTTACACACTTCCAAAACCTTCCCTTTATGTGCTCACTCAAAAATGTATGGATGTTTTTAATATAAGAACAAGATGAAGAAGATTAAGTTTACCAATAAATACTTCACTCAACAGAACAATTTTTGCGAGCATAAAGCTGCTAAATCACTGATCCCTGCTCTTAAGCTCTTTAATGTTCCATTAAGTAGTATATCATAGATAATGTACTTTTTCTGGTTTGCTTATAGATTTTATTTTATGTAAGAGGTGTTACTATTTAGCCAAGGACACCATCAAATTCTTCACACTCTCATCTCAGTCTCTTCTGTAGTGGGATTAAATACACATATCACCGTACTTGGCTGTTTGTTTCTGAGAGGGGGTTTTCTATGTTGGTCACATTGGTCCCAAACTTGGGCTTTGAGACTCTTACTTATTAGCAGTCTGTGCCACTGGAACTATAAGCAATCATCCATATGCTTGGCAGTCATCTTTGGGTATTGGAAAGTTGAGTGACTAAGTAAGGCTCTGAAAGCTATTTGTATTTTGTAGTTAGTTGTTGGAAAATGATACAGTGGTGAAAAATGTAGATTCTCCTGTCATATCTTTCAATGGGTCTTGTGTCTATATGACCTTGGGAAAGTTATTCTCTTCTCTCAGCATCATAGTCCTCTTTTGTAGAGGAAAGTGATGTGGTTACTTATCTTACTAAATTGTTGTTAGGATAGAAATTAGATTATGTAAATAAATAATTTAGTATGGCAGTTAAAACAAAGCAAGCATTCAATAAATACAACATTAAAATTAAAATCAACTATGTTTATAAAGAGAGAGATGCATTCCTTTTTGCTTTGTCGTTTTGTAAGAGACATGGACTCATTGTATAGTCCAGGCTTGCCTAGATCTTGCTGTGTAGACTAGGCTGGCCTCAAAATTACAAAGATCCTCTACCTTTGCCTCTTGTGTTCTACTATTAAAAGAGTGCACAGCAGTTCCCAGAAGTATTTTTAAAAAATATTTTCAAATACATGATAAAGAAATCTAGGCAGGAGCATGAAGCACATTGATTTATATTTTAAAATTATCGCTTTGATGCTTAGGTTTAAGAATACATAGGGAGGAGCAAGCCAGAAAATCGCTAAGGGAGGGAAGCTGTTTAAAAACAGGACATATGTGCACAGTGACAGAGATGAAGAGAAATTGATCTATTTGAGAAATATTTGTAAGCTATCAATCACTGAAGTGATGACAGTTTAGATATGGGATGGGGGAGCAGCAGTTGAAAAGACAGAAAAAAATGTAGAATGATATCAGCTTTTACTGGAAAGTTTTAGTAAACAATGGTAACACAGAATTACATTAAGAAGAACATGGGTGTATATATATATATATATATATATATATATATATATATATATATATACATGTATATGTATATGTAGATGTAGATATAGATATAGATATATAGATATAGATATAGATATGTCAAAGAAATATAATTAAAATAACAAGGCAGATTGACATCTGGCCCTCACAAAGGTGGTAAGTAGCATGAAGCTTTGATTCCTCCACAAAGTGGGAGATTATAAAGTTAGAGGAGGCTAGAAATAAGATGTAGTAGGGAGATGACTTGGCATATAGGCTGTTGAAAACATTACTCTAGATGAAAATATTCAGAGAGACATTTATCCTATTCCAGTTCCAGAGGCTGTGAGGCAGAACCCAAGGTGTCAGCAGTACTTGGCTGAACCTCCCCCACATCCAAGATGGCCTCATTCTGAAGTGCTGGATCTCATCTTCAAAGACATATAGAAGGACTATGGAATTATGATTTTATGCAGTACATTTCACTTTTCACTACAATGGTAAACCATAGTAATTGTAGAGCAGAAAGTTTATGGAAAAGAGGAAACTACTAGGTATTAGATGCTTCTTCTGAAGAGAGGTGTGTTGGGTAGTTTGCTATCAACTTGACACAAGCTGAAGTTACCCGAGGGGGGAGAATCACAATTAAGAAAATGCCTTCAGAAGTCTGCACTGCAGGCAAGTCTGTGAGGCAGTTTCTTAATTAGTGATTGAGGAAGGGCCTGGCCCATTGTGAGTGATGCTATCCCTGGGATGGTGGTTCCGAATTCTATAATAGAAAGAAGGCTGAGCAAGCCATAATGAGCCAGCCAGTTAGTAGCAAGCCTCTATGGCCTCAAAATCAGCTCCTGCCTCCAGGTTCCTGCCCTATTTGAGTTCCTGTCCTGACTTCCTTTGATGATTAATAGTGCTGTAGAAATGTAAACCAAATAAACCCTCTCCATCCCAATTTGGTTTTTGGTTATGGTTCTGTTAGCTGGAAATTGATGGTACCATCTGCCATGATAGAAAAGCCATGTGAGGAGGAGCTTGGAGAAAATGGTCATAATATATATCTACAGTCAGAAAGAAGAGAGCAATGAATACTCAGGATCATCTTTCCCTTTTCTATACAATTTACAATTCTTTCTAAGAGAATTGTGCCACCCACCATGGTAGATGAGGGGGTCTTTCCATCTCAAGTAACTTAATGCGTATAATCCCTCACAGGCATGCTCAGAGGAAAACCTAACCAGGTAATCCAGGTGTGATCAGAGGCTTGTTTCTTAGATGATTTTAGATCTTCTCAAATATACAAAACTAAGAATAGCATTCAAATTCTGCTGTTAGTTTGGCTGCTGTTGAGAAAAAAAAGATAATTATTTCCTAGAGATACAATTTGGCTTAAATGAAAATTATTATCATGGAAATATTTTGCTGTTAATCAATGATGCTTAAATAAACTTTAAAAATTGGTCATACCAAGCAATTTAATTCATATTGTCTTTATTGTAAATGGGAGATTCATTTGAAAGTCTGTTTTAGGTTATTTTTGATATTTTAACTTGCATAAATGTAGCAAAATTTGCTTTTCAAGCGGATCAAATAAAGCTTTTATGTATCAGAGAAATGCCTGGAGTGGTGAGTAGAATATCTCCTCTGATGAACTTTTTTTTAGAAATAGTGATTTAAATTGCTCTACTAAAAGATTTCTAACATATAAAATTAAATAATTATAATGAAATATTAATATATATAATTAAGATAAAGTAAGAAACATGGAGTATAGACTAGTATTATAGACTAATATGACAGTATTAGTGCATGTAGAATAAATATTTATGTAGAATGAATGTCTATTTGTGTATGTGTTTGTGTGTGTGTGAGAGAGGGGGTTGCTACTGGGGTCATTTCAAATCTTACTTTTCTGAGTGGGATTTGAAAGTCATTCTTTAATGCTGAAATTCTTAGCAATGTCTTTAAAGCTTAGGAGGATGAGATTTCAAAATTCTTAATGTCTTAAAACAGCCTAGAACTTCCTTGAGCTAATTCTATGTCTTTTAAGCTTAGGAACATGAGATTTCAAAATTCTTAATGTCTTAAAACAGCCTAGAACTTCCTTGAACTATCGGACCCCTGAAGCTCAACAGAGTCAACTAACCTGGACCTTGAGGAACTCCAAAAGACTGAACCACTAATGAAAGAGCATATAAGGGCTGGATGTAGCCTCCCCACTGCCACACACGCACATATGTAGTGCATCTAGAGGTTGATCTTTATGCAGGTCCCCAGCAACTGGAGTGGGGCTTGTCCTGACTCTGTCGAAAGCCTGTGGATCCTGTGGATCTAATTGGACTGTGTTGTCTGTTCTCAGTGGAAAAGAATATGCCTCATCCTGCAGTGACTTGGTGTCAGGGTGGGTTGGTACCCAAAGTGTCCTTCCTTTCTCAGAGGTGATGGAGAGTGTGGAATGAAGGATTGGCCATGTGAGGAGGAGACTGAAGGAGGAAGGAATCAATCTGGATGTAAAGTGAAAGGAAAAATGACTTAACACATTAAAAATACTCATATTTTTAGGCCTGGATGTATACATGGAAGAAAGGGAGATCTTATGCTACTTGTTAATATACATATCTATGTGTGATTCTCAGTTTAAAGTCAATCATGAATTACGAAAACATTAAACACGATATAAATAAAACAAATGTTTTCTGTAGTTAAAGATATATTTATTCATATACAAAATCTAAAGGAGAATTTAAAAAATGTTTACAAAGAATAGTAAAACTAACAAAATCAAAGTTCAAAATTACTATGTCTGGGTCATGTTGGCACCACTTTGAAATAACCTTTACTTGGTAAGCCAGAAGAAATGTTAGTCTGCAATAGCGATTACGATTCTTGTAATGAGTGCAGTCCTATGATCCCAGTGCTTTGCTGGATAAGGCAGGGAGATTGCTTATTCACAGATCATCAGTGTTATATAATCTCAGGCCAATGTCAATTGTGTGGTGAGAATCAGTGTTTAGAAACCCTAAGTATACAGCTGAAGATATAGCTCAACAAAGGGGGGCAATTCTTTTCCTTGTACAGGAGAATATTACAATTCCCATTTCTAGGGTCAGATCTCCAGATCTAAAACTGGGGTTTCCCCAGTCTGTGATCTTTAAAGTGGAGTAAGACCATCTTAGTGCTGGGCTACCCACCTTTGTACATACACCAGCCACATTGTCCTCAACTTGTAGATATAAGCACTAAAAACTCTGGCTACGGTACATTCTGTGTTAGAATCAGATTCTACCATATTAAAAGACAGTACATGCTCTTGAAGCATGCACATTTTGCCCCTAGTCTGTTTGGGACTATCTACATTTTAAATCAGTGTGGACAAAGCAAGACTATTGGTCAGCTGTCATGTAATAGTACTAGGCAATGAATAAGATATTAACATATCGTGCCTAGAGTGCTCAAAATTTCTCTGAGGACAATTTCTAACCAAATTCAAGCTTTTAATTTTGTAGTTATTAAATATAAAGTATTGGAGCAAATAAAGAAATTGTAACTGCAAATTAAATCTTTCCTATTCAGTTTGTGTGCCTTTGGACAAACTGCTTCTCCATTAACTAGAAGTATGAAAGAAAGCCAAGATCTCAGCCCATCCTAGACTGACTAGATCAAAATCTACCTTTTAATCAACATCTACATAAAGTTTTGGGTAGACCTGGTAATGAACAAATAGGTGATTTCAAGAATTATTCCAATGCCATTAAGTTGTTTTAAATTGCTGTGGGGGTGTCTTTAGACTTCCTATCTGCTTGTTTTTAATATTCAGGGTTTGGTGGTCTTGGTAAAAACATCTCTACACATTTTGTTTTGTGTATCATACATTAAGAGCTGAGACGCTTAATTTAAAACATATATGATTAAATACTATTAGCCTAGTCATTTTCTCAGCTGCAGCACATATCATCTTTTCCCTAAAGAACTTAAAGTCATTGCTATGATGGAAAGTATGTCATGCTATATACAATATGTAGAAGGCTCGCTGGAATGAAATTTTCTGGGCTCTACCTCTTGAGTTTCAGATTCAGGAAACTAAATCTGGATATATGGTGAACTCCAAAGGAAAATACAATATATTATTTCAATGACCATATTTTTAGAACTAGTCTATGGAGACCTGACCCTGACATCAAATGATCTAAGTCTAGATAAATGGTTCTACCTGCAAGTACAGTGGTTTTGGATTAATCTCCCTTTGTAATTAAATCTGACATTCTTCATACACAAAAAACAAATAAACAAACAAATAAACCAAGAGGTATTTTGTGGAAATCACAGTGCTTGTCCTCTGAAAATGCTCCTGAAAATATTCATCACTTTCAATTTCCCAATTGATAATAAGTTCATTTTCATAATAATTAATACACTGTTTTGCATTTTAGCCTTGGAATAATCTTATTTTGACAAATGCAGGGTTTATGGAAACCCATGCATTACAAAAAAAGATCAGAGCAGCAATTAAGGGTGAGGGAAAAATCAGATATGTAGCATTCTCCTCTTTTGTACAGTAACAAAGCTCCCTGAATTCTTAGAGTAGAGAAATTTGCTTAAACAGGCAGATTGCACCTTTGAATTTAGGATTAAATATTATCTAGAATCTTTTCTGAGAAACACAAGCTCAGTGACTTATTTCTGTGCTTTGATTTATCAATGCCAATAAATACTCCCACAAATTAATCAGTATTTCAGTGGAAAGGCAGTACGCTATCTCATAAAGAATTGTATGAGAATGGATGGAACAATGTCACACAATTGAAGGGGGGTTAGGAACAATGAACAAAAGACAATGTACTATTTGTGTACACAAGACTACATGAAAAATGGTGTAACCAGCTTTCTTGTAAAGTCCAGCTAATGGGGCTATAACTCATTGCTTGAAGTTTGATGAGCCACAGAGAACGATTCCCAACCTGTAAGACTACAACGTTTTACAAGTACATCTGAAAATAGATTGTAATGACGTTTTTTAGTAGATGGCAGGCAACCACTGGGCTTAAATGTATCTAAGATTTAACATTTAATTTAGGAACTTATTAATTAAATAATTTTTCTCCCAATCTCCCATATTGCTTACTTCTAAGTTAATATTATTAGACTGAAATGGTTATGTTTAGGAAAACACACACACATACACACAGACACACACACACACACATTGTCACATTATGGTTTCAGGGCTGACAATTTAGTATTGGATTACCAATTGGTACACTTTTCGGTGAAGAAAGCCAATTCTTCTGTTCTCAGAATGCTGTGGTGGCATGTAGTGTTTTGTGTCAAGTTGAGGCCTAATAGTATTTCCCCACTGACTTTGGCATGTCTATTGGTTTTGTCTTTGTTCAGCTCAGGTTTAGTTAGTCATGCTGGGGAGACTTTCTGGATATCACTTTTGACATTCCTATGAGACACCCTTACATAGCAAACTCTCTGTACCTTTGACTTTAACAATTTTTTTACTCACCTCTTCCTCAATAAGCCCTGAGCCTTGGGTGTAGGAGAGTGTTGTAGATAGATCAGGTAATACAACTCTACGTTTTGATTAGTTGTGGTTTTCTGCAGTGATCTTCATCTGTTGCAAAGAGAAGTTTCATGAGGGGTGAGGACTAAACTTTTCTGTGGGTATCATGGTAAATGTTTAGATTGTTGTTGGGGATTGTGCTGATTTGATAAAGTGCTGGGTTTCCTCCAAGATCCATGAATTTACTGTACCTGAGTAGTTAACTACCCAGTTGGTTTTTATTACCAGTTATAGTTTCTCTCTTGTTGAACATTTGTAAATTGGAGAGCTTCTGGTTACACCATGGCATGTGTACTACTACGCCACCCTTGGAATTATTATGCCAAGCTGTTTTTTAGTGTGGTTAATAGGTGTTATATCTGGTAGAAATGTTAAAGACTACCCTCTCTTGCAAGCCTATATGACACCTTCTGGTATTACAAAAGTTTTTCTTTAGGTAGGAAGCACTTGGGGAACTATGATTTTTATAACTTGACTAATTCTAGGCACTATTTTGACCCTTCCTTGAGATCTCAGTAGGACACCCTCATTTAAATAATCTAAAGTTGAAATCATGGTACACATGAATGTAGCATTTCATTTATTCTCCATATTAGTCTCAGATGACCTTTCAGACTTGATAAATGCTGCCTCTATTCAATCAGTTCCTGCCTTTAAAACATTACCATACTCTTTTTCCTTTTGATATTTCAGAGTCATTACCAAACTTCACTCATTTCCTCTTAAGTATATTCAGAATTTGATATCAGCCAATGGTTCTCATTGTTATTGCCTAGTTGAAAACACCATCAACCACTGCCTATGCTAGCATTTATATCTGCAAGCTAGATTTTCTGATTTCCATCCTGATGCCTGAATAACTAGTCTCACAGAGAGGCCAGAGTTACCTTAGCTGAAATCAAGTCTAACCCCTGTTAAAACTCTAAAACAATATACAATTTTCATTTTATTATAATAAATTCCCAATCATTGTGTGTGACTTCTACAGTCATATTCCTTCGTTCCCCTCCTATCTACCATGAGACTTCTTCGTTTCTGCTCCCTTCTCCATCACTCACAAGCCTCTGTCTTCCTCCTGAAATATACTAAGGTTGCTCACACTTCAGTGTCTGTTTCCAGAGCTTGAAATAGAATTTCATCATGTTTAGCTACATGGATTCTCTAACTTTGCTTGTGCCTTTCCTTAACGTTAAGAATTCCATAATTACTGCCTTTAAGTAAAAATCGGTTCTATTATTTAAATTATCTTTAGCCTATATGGTATAAATAGAAGTTAGCATGACTAACGTGAATTTATTTCATTATTATACATTTTCTCTCTCCAGGGTCTGTAGTTATTTTCTCATTAGAGCAAATATGAGCACATACTAGGCATTGATAAGTGTTTCCAGAATGATTGGGTGAAATAGTCCCTGTCTCCAAGCCTCTACCTTAAACTTGCATATACAATTTGTTTTCTACAAATCATCTCCTATTTACAGAGTTATCATTACAATTTAGTTACATTTCTAAGATGGCTTGCCCCAATTAGCTTCCCCTTTGTAGCTGTAACTAAAACTGAAACAATGCCAAATTTTATCAGCTGTTACCCACATATTCTTCTTTGGAACTAACTAGAAATGGATGAGAATCCTTTCCTCCACATGTTCCATGGTCATGGATGGAGTGCAGGAGGCAAGTTAGACACCTGGGAGGAAGTCCCTGGTTACAGGGATCACATGTTTAATCAGCATTTTGTTTTATTTCCTTTTGGAACTGGTGACATCCCATTCACTTCTATGTACATGATATGCTAGCACCAAATGTCTAGGAAAGTCCAAAGCAAGCCCAAAGAATGATAGCAAAATTGCCATTGTTACTATATATTGCAGTTCCTTAGAGTATCTCCTATATTAATTGGCTTCCATTCTTCTTAGCAGTCTCACAAAGGTGGCTAGTTTGAAATCTTGATGTATGATTAAAGAGAAAGGAAACTGTGTGAGCTAAGGCTAAAAATAGGCGAGTCTTGTTTTATTCTGACATTTCAGCCTGCAACTTCAGCCCTCTACTGGGAAAACAAGTATCAAACAGGAGGACAGGGGCTCTGTTGCTTGTTTATAGTCTATGGGGACCTGCTGATGGCTGACAACACTTGAACAATTTAAAGAGCCCGACCTCTATGCTCCAGAAGCATTTCAGTGAATATGTAAAAGTCTCCGTGAGGACTCTAGTGTTTGGAAACAGAATGGCAAGATTTTGATTGAGACCCAGTATTGATTAACCTCTTTAAAGTTCTGGCAGCGACATTTCTCCCACTAAGCAGTTTGCCCATGCACTTAATACTATTAGAGCTGAGCACCAGTGGTCAAGGGCTTCATAAGAAAGAGTTCCTTTGTCTCTTTTACATTACCCTTCAGAGAATATAGACTACCCCATATTCATTTCAGACACTATCCAAAGAGCATGCTGGAGTTCAGGAACAAGAGGGAAGTCTCTGAAAGAGCCTTGAAAGAGAAGACAAGAGATCAAACTCCTTTCTCCACATCTTCTAAAATTTTCCTACTACTTCATACATAAATCACCAGAGTGCTCCATGATTTCATTTCTTATCTGTATAATGTGAGAGATTAAACCTACACTCCTTCTCAAAGTATTTGCTCAGAATGAATAAATCTGGCATTATGGAAAGAAATTGACAGTTTGATTGTGGCCTTGGAACAAAGGGAGATCCAGTGCCACATCTTGTAGTTTCCAGCCCCAAACTGGTATTACCAGAACACTTCTAGACCTGGCTTCCAGTTTTGTAGCATAGTTGGTAATAAGAAGAAACATTAGAAAAATAATTTTAAGACTACCTTTGTCAAATCATAGCTCATAGTAAGAAGTGACTAAAAAAAAATCTGTTATTAGTGTCATATTTTTTATTTGAAATGAATAAAACACCAAAGAGTTAAGCAGCCAGCCTCAATCTGTAATGTAATTAAGTGATAGAAATAACACACTATCATTGAAGCAGTGCTATTTTATTGCTACATCAACCTATTTTTATCTTGTCTTTGTGTAGCATATTCCTTGAGGTCTGGTGTCTTGATTTAATTTTCATGCCTTTTGGTGTCTCTGTCTACAGACAAATATGAACTAAGATGATTGAGAATAAATACACAAGCCTTAATAAACTTTGGCCAGAGGTAGTCAGTGTCCCATGGTTACAAATCACATTTTCAAATGTGTATATCCCATATCTTGATTTTTCTTGTTACAACTGAATGGGTTTTTAGCCCTAAATTTAGACAATGCATAATGAATCACAAAATAAATTATAGTGGTGTTCGTAAAGAAGCAATAATATTGGAGCAAAGATGTTGCAATCTTGGGGAGAGAAGAGTCACTGAGGAAAGGCTGGACAAAGGAAATTCTCTTGGGATGTCAATGGTAATCTTATTTGTTAGCAAGGGTATTTCTCCATCACTGGGCATATTGACTCAAACATATTGCCCATTTGTTAAAGGAACATATTTTGCTCCTATTCTGCTAAATGTACATAACAATAAAACAACTCCTGTTTGCCTATTGCTTTCCCCAGAGATTCACCTATCATAAGAAAAGCTTCTTTTTCTGACATATGGTAATTAACACTGAAACGCACAACTGGATGATATGGACCAGAACACTAAGTGGGGGAGTGTCCTGGGAACACTGAGTTGTAAAGGGATGTCTGTATTACATCTTCCTATCATGGCTCAGGGATCTGAGTAAATCATGTAGCACAAAGATTTTAAGAACCAGAGGTAGTGGAAATAGCATTTTTGATATAAAACAGGGTTGAAGCATACAAGAATTCACAAAGATTAGGGCAGCATGCATGAGGCCCAAGCCAAGCAAAATCAAAGGATGCTTAAAAGGATGTAGATACAAAGTGCCACTCCTAACCAAGAGACTGAGATGTGGTGGAGAGCTCCTGCAAGAGTGAGAATCAGCCTTTGTTTTTTCAATGATGTGATACTAGGTGTATCAATTGCCCTTGAGATGAGGCACCATGCTCAAGAGAAGCTGACCATAGCAAACCACACTTCACAGTGTTTTTAAGATAGAGAAAGAATATCATCTTAAGTGTGGAAGAAGGTGGGGAGAATCAGAAAGAATTCAGGGAAAGAAGAGGAACATGATCAAAATATGTGGTAGGAATTCTGAAAAAAACAAAAACATCTTAAAAACTGTCCTTGTATTTTCTGTTTATATGACATACGAGTCAATAAAATGTTTATATAAAATACATATTATAGATATAAATTCATTTCTGCAAGTTTAATATCTGATATAAATGCCTGTAAAGTTAAGTCTCAATCAAACACATATATTTCCTGTGTAAGGAAAACAAAGGCAAGTCACGTACCTACAATTGCAACCTACATTCTGGTGCTCTTTGGACTTTAGGGAGTCACATATTTTAAGTCTGTTGAACAGAGCAAAATATTCATTTCAAAAGTAGCATCCCTGGATATGACTGATAAAGTATCTGAAACTTTTCAGCACACATGTCCCTGAAATGGCTTTTTCTGACCCTTGTTGTCAATGCTAAGGAAGGTTCACGTTGCCCTAAGGGAATAAAATCCCTAGCTGCTAATCGGAATGGATTTTGTGTGATATGGACATATGTCTAAGAGGAATAGATGAAGACTGCCATGTCTTTGACACTTAGGACACAACAGAACAGCCCTCAGATAGTACTGATTTCTGTCAGAATCAACTCTCCACAAACAGACAGCAAGAAGTGACTTAGCGTTGAAAGGGCCCATCTTCTGTCCCTAATCCCTGTCCCGTTCTTTTGACAAGTAAGATGTTTCATTCTTCATTGACATGAGACAGTAAAAGTAGTCTCCTACTTAAAGCTGAAGTGATTCAGGTAAACAATCTTAGAAAAGTTTCTTTAGATATACAAGCTAAAAGGTTTAATGTATTGTTATAAGCCTATTTTTTGTCATTGTATAAAAAACGGTCAGCTCATAGAAGGAACTAGAAGAGGGAAATAAAATATACTGCTAAACCCAGAGACTGTTTATATAACCAATGCACAAATTTGGATATAATTTTTCTTGGATACATGAATATTTTATAAACTGGTAATAACAGGCCTTTTTTTCTATCCTTAAATATCTGTCCAAAATATTTTATGTCATATGTTGGCAAATGATTTTAACATTCACTTTTCACCTGATATATCTTTGCGCTTGTACAATTCATTTCAGAGGCATAACTTGTTTTCTTTGCTAAGATTTCATTTCCTCCCATCTCAGAATTTGATGAAATCTATTTCTTAGTTCCTCGTCTCCCACTGAAAGCTGACAACGAGTATCAGGCCAAATGTAGCTGTCCCATGTGAAGTAATTCATTCCTGTCAAAGATTAGACATTATTTTTTTCTTGACATAAGATGACTGATATTGTTCCATTAGATCCCAGAGGTACAACTTAACCACTTAAGAACTAAAACTCATTTTAAGAAATGCATTCTAGCCATAGGATTCAGTTTCCATTTTCGAGGTCAGTTGTAAAGCACAGTGGAGAAACTGACTAATAACGGATGTGTTAAAAGGAGAGTGATTTAAAATTAGTACTATCATGGGCCAGAATCAGTTAAATGATGTTATGGCCTTCAAAATGATTTTAATAACTTGTCTGTTCGGATGTTGTGATTGGGAGTTCATGACCATTCCTACAGTGTGCCTTTCGTATCTTGGGCAACTGTAGATCTCACTTTAGCTCATTTCCAGTAAAGCCAAGGGAACTGTGACAACAGAGTCAAGTCCATGGATGGTGTGCTTTATTAGGGTGGGAGGTAGACTTCAGACAAGAATTCCAGATAAAGTAACGAGCCTCAGAAGCTGGACCGTATACTCTTTTGCATTTATTTCACAGCACTTTAGGAGAGTGTGTTGCTTGAAAGAAAAGAAAAAGTTAAGTGTTCAGCTGCTTTTGTCACTTGGCGAACCCATCTCAGCAATTGAGAAACGGAGACTCAGAAGACTGAACTCATCTTCATGGCTGTTAACCACAAGAGCTCAGTTTGTTTGAATTTATAGGATGAAAATCATTGTAATAGGTAATTGACTCAAGGTGTCCAAGTGCCAAAAAATAAGCAAAAGAAAACTCCAGATCAGCAGATAACTTGGAAAATGATAAAAATTAAAAGAAATACAAAAGAAAAGAAACCCTAGTTGAGAAATCATTTGTCTCTGCATTCCTTGCTATGTGGCCATACCGCCAAATATTGGGTGGTAATCTCGTCCCTGTGTTATTAAGATGCTATTCTCTTCCTCCAGTATCACTATCAACTGTACTTTCTTCTTTCCATGTTACTATAAGTTAGTGTTGTCTTCTTGTGCTTCTATCTGGTGCCTCTCCCTCCCACCTGTATGTATGAAAATCAGCTAGTGTTTTCCTTTTCCTTTGATGGTACCACTATAGGATCCTCTCTCTCCCTCTTGTTAATGTCAGGTAGCAGAAACACGGAAACATGCAAACCTCTGGAGGTGGGCAGTGGGAGGATCCTCTAGAAGGTACCTGGGTGGTCAGAGACTCTCAGATCTCAAAGAGAGAGGGGGGGGGACTTCAGATGGAGTGCCCAAGCAACAATAGGGAGAGGGAACTCATAGAGTCCACCTCCAGTAGAAAGACAGGGCATCAAGTGGAGGATAGGGTTGCCATCCCACATTCAAAAACTCTGATCCAGAATTGTTCCTGTCTAAAGGAACTGCGGGGACAAAAATGGAGAAGAGACTGAGGGAAAGGAGGTCCAATGACCAGCCCAGCTTGAGACCCATCTTCAGGGGAGGCTTCAGAGCCCGACACTAGTGCTGATACTATGGTGTACTTACAGACAAGAGCCTTGCGTGGCTGTCGTCTGAGAGACCTAACAAACAGCTGACCGAGACAGATGCAGATACTTACACCCAATCAATGGACTGAAGTTGGGGTCCTCTGTGGTTGAATTAGGGAAAAACTAGAAGAAGCTGAGGAGGAGGAAGACCCCATAGGAAGACCAGCAGTCTAAGCTAACTTGGACACCTGAGACCTCTCAGTCGCCAAACAGGCAGCATACAAGAGCTGGCCTGAGGCCCCCGGCACATATACAGCAGAGGACTGCCTGGTCTGGCCTCAGTGAGAGAAGATGCCCTAAACCTGGAAAGACTTTAGGCCCCAGGGAGTAATTAGGCTTGGTGGGGTTAAGGGTTGGAGACATCATCTTAGAGAAAGGTCAGAGGAGGAATGGGATTAGGAACTGTGGGAAGGTGGAACAGGAAGGGGTAATGAATGACTAGACTGTGTAAAAAATAAAAGTAATAAAAGAAATCAAAACCAAAAAATAAATAAATAAAAGAAAGCCAACTCCCAAAATTTGTCCTCTGACATTTACATATGCTCTGTGGCATGTGCATGGCAGCACTTACATATAAAAATAGAAACAGAGACAGACAGACATATACAAATAATAATCATCATCATCATAATAAATAATAATAATTTTAAAAGCTCAAATTTGCACTGATTAATGTGAAAAAATTTTCTAATATGTCTAGGATAATGTATGGATCTTGGAAAATATTAGAGTCTTAATTAGCTTTTTTTGATTCTGCAACAATATAGTAACATTGGATCTGCTCCTTCATCCTTATTTCTTCACTCCTGTTAACCAGTCCACTGCCATTCAGCTTCTAGTTAGCTTACCGCTTTCTGGCACACTTATAACTTGGCATTTGTACTCATTAAAGTTTATATTTCAGTCTTAAACACTTAGCCAAGAAACCCGTACACAATGCCACTGTTTGTTGCTATTTTAGTGACATCATGAATTATATTTCCATCTGTCAATCGGTCAGCCTTCATTTAAACAGGGCCTTGCTACCACATACTGCATAAATAAGAGGCAACTGAACTTCTCAACCAAAAGAATTGAATGGTTTACATCCAAAGAAAAATTGAAACTCTGAACTCTAAAATTGCCTGTAGATATTTTGTATTTAAGTATATGTAGTTATGGCTTGTAGAAAGGCTGGTTGTCTGGATTTACTTAATTTTTAAGCTAATGAATAATACTTTTACTCTCATCAATGTGTGCTCTGTGCAATGAAGTATACCACATACTAATTTTTAAAATATATCACTGAGTCCTCTTTTGATCATGGGCCGGTACAATACATTTTTCTTTATGTTACAGCAACATCTAATTTTCAAATTCTTAATGAGAATTATTGAAATGAGAGGCATTGTCCTGTGTCTCTGATTCAAAGCAGCAATTTTCCACGAAGATTTACGGACCGCAAAATATCTAGATTCTTTTTGTTGATTTATGAGGTAGGAAATTATGTTTTTTGGATATCTTAACACTTCTCCAAATATACTGAAAAATCAATCTTAATCCTGTTCAGCTAATTGAGATCCTGCTTTCATTATTCCAAAAAACAAATATATATTATCAACTAGAAAAAAAGAAAGGCATAACCTATTTTTATTATAAGGGTGCCCGGACACCAGGTTTAGTTTTTGGTTGAAGATCTTTTTTACTATATACTCTGGACATATACCCTGCATTCAAATATATTTTTGTGCCAATTTTCATATTGTATGCTAATGGCAATATATTTCATTAATTCCCTTCAAATATAGTGTATACAGTTGCTGGTTTTTATTTTACAATGCTCTTAATACTGGAGTAGTTCATTGTCCCTTAGAGGTTTTTCATGGAGTCACGGATTACTAACAATTAGGTTTAAAAATCTACCACACATAAAAATGTTTATGCTTAGTTTATGTACTCCTCCCTGGAGAGAGACTCGTACAACTGTACATTATCCCCACACCCCCTGAGATGAAGCTGCACTCCATTACATTCAGCCATCTTTAGGTTGATAGTTCTCTGGCTTGCTCAGTAGACAGAAATGTGCCCTTTCTTACAAGGTTTAAGAATTACTGATTTTCCCATAACTACACTCTTGTTTATTCATGTGTACAACTGCACTCACACCTAGGCACTGCCAAAGATTGTCAGGTGCATGGTATTTACAGTAGAGTAGAATTTGTATAGACTAGTGTAGACCCTAATTTTTTTAGAGTTCTCTTTGAAAAAATGTTCAGCTGTCTGTTCAAGCAAAGTGCATTATTTTCCAGTATAATTATTTAAAGTTAGGAAAAATGATAAATTTAAGATAAGCAATCTTGAAGACTTGTTCATCAGAAAAACATCAGTAATGGATAACTGGATGTTCTTTTGCCACCTGTGATCTCTTTTATAGTAATTGTACAGCAGAGCCTTTTAAAATTCAGCATGAAAATACTTACATTGTCCAACCTGCCCACTTTACACAAACTATGGAATGTTTCGAGTTGGATTTTTTCTCTTTTGAAATCCTTTGGCTCTTAATATATGACATACAAGTTGGCTAGATTGTTAGTAAACAGGGAAATTATACTTAACATTCAAGTCTTTATAATTTAAATATCATTCTAGCTACATATCACAATTGGGAACAATTAATATTATATTCTTTACATATACAAGTGGAACATACATGCATTTGTTACTTGTATTTTTAACTAATTAAATAGCCTGTTGGGTGGCAAATGGACAATCAATCTAAATCACCACATATTAATTTCTCTCTATAACCTTCTGAATCTAACAACATAAGGGAGACAACTATACAGGCGAAGTGGTTAACACAAAATCAATCTGTTATGTGTTCTGCATCTCTATTGCCCTGGCTGTGTGATGTGATAAGCAGTATCTCTCTGTCTCCTTTATAGTTAAATGCAATGATGCTAGAAAGCATAGCATGCTAAGTGTTCAATTTGTATATTGAATAATGGATACTTTGGAGAAAATATAGGGGATTTGAGGAAATAATGAGCACTCTTCAAAAGAAGCATACATTTCTTTGAAGACAAGGCTAGTTGTCTTTGTAAACTAGCAGTGTGCTCAGAGAAGTGATACCATCTACATATTTAAGTAGATTTAATGAGGTTTCAGTAATTTTCAAAACTTCATTTTGAAAGTGAAGATATTAAAAAGATTGATTTTTAATCCTGTAGGTATGTGTATGTTCAGGGTGTGGTATGTGCCTGCAGGTGATTGTACATGGCTACAGAGGCTAGAACAGTGTATAGGATTGCTTGTGACAGGTGGTGGTAATCTGCATGACAAAGATATTGGGAAGTATACTTATATAGCTATATATATGCTTATATAGGTCTGAAAGAGCTATATAAGCTGTTGACTGTTCCATCCCAGAAAAATCAAGATTATTTTATACCTATGTACAACAAGATATACTACTAATATGAATATATAAAAAGACTGTTGATCCAATGGCACTTTTGAAAGCCATTTTGCTTTCCAAAATATTCCAGGAATATTTTCCATCAAGGAAATACAGAAACCAATGAAGAGGTAAAGCTACAAAGGAAAACAAGTAGCAGAGTTGATAATCGTAAATTGTCCTTGAAGTAGAAAAGATAATAAAATGCATTTACCCTTGAAGAAATATTCAAACAGACCTAAACTGAAATGTATACATCATGCCTGCAGCATCAGTATATTAGAGAGGATTCAGACTGGAATCTACAGGTGTTTACTTGCCAAATCACAGTGAGAGCAAGATTTGAAACATTTGATAAACATCCAAAGACATTTGAGATGGGACATGACTCGAGGACAACCCAATGATACTTGCTTTTACACACTCATGCCTTTGTGTTATCTTCTCCCTGGAAATGTACGTTGAACACACCAACACAACAAAATCACTGTGGCAAAGGTGACAGAATGACACTCATTGAATGAAACTCTGAAATACTGTATAGTCTGTCTCATGGGTCCTGATGTGTCCTCCCTTGTATTCTTTGTCTTGAAAGAAGCCACTTACCATTTTATAATCCAGACTTCTGGATACATCCATGTGACAATGGAATGAAGCCTATTGACAATCACATCTGTGAGTGCAGGAGCAGATTCTCTGGTCTCCTGTCAATCCATCAGACAAGGGTACAGCCCAGTTGTTGGCTATCTCTACTATATGGGAAACCTTGAGCATAAAGTATTGACATACCAGGAACTTTTCCCCACAGAAACTTGAGATAAAAATGTTTATTGTTTTCAATCACTATGATTATAGATAACTATCTATGTAGCAATTCATAAATAATACATGGAGCATATTTATAGTAAAATCATAAATACAGTGAAAATGGAAGACATTACTTCTGGATTTTTATTTTATTGCATATAGTTTAATAAGGTAATCGAGTATAATAGATGGAACAGAGTTTCAGAATCATCAGAGCTAACAGTTTGAATAGTGTAGAAACCAGTGGTGATTAGAGTCAAAAGAAAACAGCATTTAGGGTCAAATGTGCAGAGAAACAAATGAAAAAGATGAATAAAAGATAGTACATAAGAGAGAATTATTTGTAATGGGTTCTAAAAATTATATATGGTAGAAACAAATTTGTTTATTTCTTTGATAATTTCTGAATAAATAGAATGTAAAATACATCATTATAAGATTATTTTTTAATGTAAAAACCTGAAAATTCTAGAGGAGGTTATAAGAAGACATTTTCAATCCTAATGTTCTGGAACAATCCAAATGCTGCCAAGTTCTTTTGAAGAGAATTATTTTTTGTTCTTAAAATATCAAATAAAAAATTAATTTATATAAGAAAGAAAAGCTAAGTCACTTGGGTGCAAATTTTATACTAATCAGAAAAACATAACTACATGTTATATGCTGCCTGTGCGTTATCCCAGGCCTCATACACACACACACACACACACACACACACACACACACACACATATGAATATTTACCTATTGATTTGTGCACATGTATATTCAGGTGCACACATACATATCTGTCCATGGATGGAGCCAGAGGTAAATGCCAGATGCCTGTCTCAATCACTCTCCCTATTACTTTTGAGGCAGAATCTCTTAGTGGACCTTCAGTTCACGTTTACCTCTAGATTAAATATAGATGCTTTAGGGGTGTGTGCCTTTGTCTTGCAGGCTGGGATTATATATCCATGCTTCTACTCTATAGCTGGGTATAAAATTTGCCAATTGATCCAACTCATATCCCCTTGATGTTTTTACGTCTCCCTATTTCTTCTACTTTGAGCCTTCTTATCTGTATATGAAAAGCTAAGTCCCTTGGGTGCACATCAAATACGAATCAGAATAGTATAAATGCATGTTGAATGCTACCTCTTCAGCATCTCAGGATTCAGACCTTCAGCTATTTTAGACATTATCTCATTCGCTTCTCATTTCAATAAGCCATGAGCTTGGAAAATGGCTCCATTGTCCATACAGAAAAATTGAGTGTGGGAGGTGTTAAATAACATGCCTGAAGTGCAGCAGCTCATATGCATCAAGTCAAAAAGATGAACTTTGTCTGTGATTTCCCACTCTTCCAACTCACTATATCACCTTGTTAAGCAACCAAACCTTTTGTTAACCAGTTCTGTTGACATAGCAAATTGCTATGAAAAGTGATACTTTGCTACTGTCACAGAGATTTTTTAACCTAAAGTTTACATAGTTTTACTCATTTTGTCCTAACTTGATAAGTTTGAATCCTTTCCTCACCCAAGAAAATATCTTGATACTCACACTAGCGTCCAGAAGCATTTTATTTTATATTAAGCAATAAGCTTTCTGTAAACTGATATAATAGTTTCTCCTAAGAGAGGAACAATAAACTTGTAGAATGCAACCTTTTTCTACCTTCTATGCTACTAGATGCAGAGAACCATGTGGTATAGCCTATAGACCACAGGAGTCCCTGACATTTGGACTGGTCTCCCACACATCCACATAACAAGCAACCTTTTCTGAATTTCAAAGTGATCATTAACCATGCGGGGCTCACTAATATTCTTCCTTTCTAAGCCATACACTCTGTATTCCAAATGCCCAGTGTGCTGACCAAACAACCGGTGATCATTACCTTTCTGCCTTCATTAAGTTCAGACACACTCTGGGCACTTCCTGCCTAATTGCTCTTCCTTGCCTGATTACTGTCAGCTGGTGGTGTGCCTTTGCTAAGTACAGTATCAAAGGGCTCAAATATACCTTATTTTCTTACATAATCACTCTCTGCCCACGAGAATCAAGAACATAACATACCAAATTACTATGATTGTTGGGATATCATTTGGGAAACACGTCTAAAATAGATGCTCGGTGGGCTACTACTGCCTAAATTGCACTTTTTTTTTCTTCTTTTCTTCATTTTGTTTTAGCACATAACTATGCAAGAGAGTGGAAGAGTGAAAAGTCTAACTCTTTGCAAGTCGGAGGAAACAAAGCCAATGTCAGACTGTAGCTTCGTTCTCCCACCGAAATATGTTAAAATAACAATGCCTTATGAAAGCTGGACTAGCATTCCAGAGGTTCTTCTTAAGAGATGTCCCAGCAAAAGAAAAACATCAATACTCTGCTTTAGAGGGCTATTGTATATCATGAATACATCATTCTTTCCAAACAAAAGTCCTTCTGAATATAGCTATGAGAGATCACATCCATTTTGTGTCTTAACACACAAAACCCGTGATCAGTTGTCGAGTTAATATTCTTAAATACCGTACTGTTTTATGTTCCTGGGAGGATCAATGAATAATAAAGAGACTCTGATTCTTGTTCGCCAGTCAGGTAGCGAAGACAGACAATAAACAATAGGCAGAATACATCTACAAAGCAGGCAATTTTGAGCATAATGAGTTGTAATAATGTCGGTAATCATGCACGTGAATCAGTCAGAGATTTGAATGTCTGGTGACAGCAGGTGGGCATATTCCATGAGACCACATTCAAGGTAGGGCTCACTGCAAACATCAGATATGAAATAAGAGGTGAGAAACAATGATTTTTATGAGAGAAAAGGCTCTTGTTTGGGGCATCTAGAGTGTTTGAGGACCTGAAGGAGAACAGTGGCCTACAGAATAGAAAGTGACGAGGCGTAGCTTAGAGTGCCATAGCTCCACGGCAGGGATTGAGCTTTCATCATCCAGTTGCTCTCTTATTATTTTCAACAAAGAAGCAATGCTATTTCACTTGCTTTGGTGATAACAGACTGTATAAAGGCCTTGCCACTATGGCAGCACGTGGAAAGGGAAGGACTGTGGGTCACATCTAATAACAGTAGAGAGATCAATGCGCGAAGAGAAAACCCTGCATCCAGTAAGAGCTAGAGAAGAATCCATCTCTTAAATCCAGAAAAGAAGACAGATGAAGACAAAGACCACAAGTAAACCAGAAGGAAGATTAATTGGCACAGGATGTAAACCTTGCTATAGATGTCTGCTCGTTCAGAGACCTGGTGCTCAGGAGAGGATAAGAATTGTGGTCAGATCTGAGTATGTACCTTCCACGGGAGAGGGCTGCCTTCCATTGAAGAGGAGGTACCAATAATTTGTCCTAGCTGGCTTATCAGTGTATACTACTAGGCAAAATACCGAGTATCACCAAAGCTTTGGGTTTCAAAAATGAAACAAAACAAAACAAAACCCTGAGAATCTGGGCTCATCTAAAGGCATTTTCAAGCTTTAAATCATTGGCTGAGGATAGATCACTAAATATGTCATAAAAACACATACCTACATGTATTATATAAACAATGGCACAGTCTTTAGAGTTTGTAAATTCTGAATTAGAAGTGAGCACACCAAAGAGGAGCTATGGTTTCTCCACTGGGTGTTTCGAATTCAGGATTAAGTTTTACATAATTATTTTTCTTTTAAATTTCTCCAATGATATCTCTTTTCCTTAGGCCACTTTTGTCTATTAAATTTCTGAGACATCTGAGACAATCCAAATTGAACAAATATTTATTGTTCATTTGAACATTTGCACAAGGAGAAATACCAAATGAATAAAATGAAGACCAACTGAAGAAAAGGCAATCAATTTTTTTTTGCTATGGTTTAAATTTTTTAAAGGATAGAAGACAGATTTTGAGATAAATTCCTCTGTCACCAGGGTTCTTTTTAGTAGGAACACATTACAACGTATATGCTGTTTATGCACAAAAGCTAAAGCAATAATGATGTCATGCTTTTGAATTCAGTGTCGGCTTACCATAATCATATTTATAATTCTCACTAGGGAAAAATAAAAGATTCCCCTTAATTGAGTTCTTAGTTTTTTTCCTCAGCTGGAAAGTTGAGGGATGGTATTTCTATTTCACTACAACATAAAAGAAACAAACTGCAAACCAGAAGTCTGTCGCTGTATGAAAGCCCACCCCTGCCTGACTCCCTTAAAAAATAATCATTAAATGAACTCGAAGAAATCATATCCTTTGAAATGGAAATTATATAATGTCTATACTCACTTCTTAGCAAGTTTATTTTTTTCCTCATAGATGATAGGTTCTCAATATGATTTCTTCTAGACCCCACTCCCTTTCGTTTTACCTCCAGGTTTAATCCCAATCAAAGCCAGCAAGTCCTGTCCCTGTGGGGCACTAAAGAGAATTGTTTCACATTGTTACTGGGAGGATTTGTGACTTTAATTATTTTTGCAATTATTTGTTACAATTCAACTGTGATTTTATTCTATAATCACAGTTTTACTTCCTGATCAATTATTTGATGCCTCTTCAAAACAACTCAGCTAATCTAAGTTCGGCCTTGCACATTGTGTTGCTTCCTAAAGTGCTCATGTCTTGCTTTCCTGGACTACTTCAGAAAAGCAATAAACCTTCCCTAAAGGCACACACACACACACACACACACACACACACACACACTATTGAAATACTTTGGAAAGAGTTTAATTAGTAAAAAATTCAGAAAGACACTTCACACAATCTTGACAGTTCAGCTCATTTTGTGTTTCAGCCAAGGATACACCCTTTGGCTGCCACATGTCTACTCAAACATGATATCTTGACCATGAGCAAGTTATCAAACGGAAGAGTATATACACTTCTTCACAAAGGTACGGTAATATGATTATTTTTAAGTTTGCAATGGGAAAATATATCTTCTGCTATCTTTGATGACTTTGATTGAAAAATATCCATTAATATATTTCTCTCCAATTGGTTGTTCTATTTTGATGAACAGTGATTTCTGTCTCAATAAAACATGCAACCCATATTCTCAAAAAAGAAAGAACTTCTTAAAAATGAGACAAAAGTAATCTTGTGTATGTGGAAGTGCATGAACATATGAACACCTATGTCTGAGTATACATATTTTAAATGGAATATGTGTGTACTTATAGATTATATATGTGTATGAGTTAAGTTTCATGCTAGTTTATTAGGTATTGAACTGAATTTCAAAATATAATAATTTCTTTTTTAAATTATCAGTGTCATCATTTGGGATTATCATTGAAAAATTATTTGGTATTGAATTTAAGCTGAGATTTTCAGAGCCTCATGTAATACTCACTACTACTTATAACAGAAATATAACTTAGTCAGGACTAATAAGCCAACTCTGACAATCAATCTGATCTTTCTACTTAATTATTTATCTCTAGAATTTTAGACTTCTGGCCTTATGTTGATTCATTATGCATGCATTTATACCAAGATTGGCAGCAAACAAAACGAAACATGAAGCTGTTAGAAGCTACAAAACCTTTAATGAGTGTCTTTTCTTTCTATTACTGCTGAAAAAATTAAAAGAATTCCATCAATCCAGGAGCTTAAACCAACAGGAGTTCATTATCCTTCAGTTCTTTGGGTAAAGAAGGCAAACTGGTTTCTACTTGGCTTCAGTCCAAATGTCAGCGTGTCTAAATTTCTAAATAGGAATTATAGGGGATATCTTTTATGTTTGTCTCAGTCTGAAGAGGCCTCTTCTCTTTTTTGGTTTTTACATTCTATCCCTCATCTTTAAAACCAGAGACACCTTATTTTGTCTAACAGCAGGCCACTCTGCAACACTAACTCTTCTACTAAGCACCCTTTCGTGCTTTCAAAGGATGTTGTGACTGCACTGTAATTGCCTGGGCGATCCAAAATACTTCATGTAAATTTTATTAATTATGAATGACGATGTCTTCTGTAGCCTTGGGCTCCTATATCTACCCAGTGAAATATATATTTCTTGATTCTGGAGCTTACAGGATTGGATGAATTTTAGTGGTTATTCTTCTTATCCCATAAGGAATAATTGTATGTTTTTAAGTATGATTTTCAAAGACACAAAGTGTGCCCTTCCAAAATCTGGATAAATGCCAAGCACTGCTATACTTTATAGACCTTTTGAAAGTCACTTGCACTTCATATTCTTATTTGTTTCATTACAAATGAGATAATACCAGAATGAGTGCTTTGGGTCTTATGTAAATCTTTGTAATTATATCACTATTTTAAAAACACAACTGATGTTTATAATGTGAATAACACCTTCCCTAAATTCAACTAAACAATGCACTAGGAAGTCCTTTCTTACTGATATTTTAATACTACATATGGAAACTTGTGTACAAATGGAAATACAGATGTGTATTTTCAACAGGGAGATGCATCATATGCTGACAGGTAATGTAATTGCTTTCAGAACATCAAGGAATATATTTAGATAAATCTAAGACTGTACATTTTATTACACATCCGGTTTCAATAGTACATCATGTCATGTTCTCAATCTGTCCTTTCACAGTCCTGTTTTATTAGTTAATAACTTCATAATAGGAACATTCAGGGGTGGCAAACTTAAACTAAGAACAGAACACACAGCCTTTTCGATTTTTACTATTTGTATGTCTGTATCAAATTATCACCATTATTCAAAACTAAAATATCACACTATAAGAGGGATAGATCTGCCAATCTACCTGTTTCTGTTACATGTCATTTCTAAACTACATACTCACTGTCCTCAGCTGTTCCTTCCATGAAACAACCAACCAACCCACCAACCAACCAACCAAACAAACAAACAAACAAGCAATGACAAGAAAGACAATCAATCCCACAAAAACAAGAAAAACCTGAGAAACTGGGCTTATAAAGAGAGGTTTTTTTCAAACTTTGAAACATTGGCTAAGGAGGAATAGGTAGTGGTCTACCTATTTCAGACTATTTTTCCTTTAGCCATTTGATATATATTTTGTTTAACATTTGAAGAAAATAATCTTTCTATATAAAGTTTTGAGTAACTCTTATGTGCATATATGGCATGTATGTAATTCTTACCGTACCCATCAACTCCCCCCATAACTCACTCAATTCGTTTTCTTTAATGATTATTGTACATATATATACACATGGGAGTGTGGACAGCCACACAGACACATGAGTACACACTATAACTACTGAATCCGTTTAATTTTGTTCATTATATACAAAGCTACCTACTCAATAGCTCACATGTTACAAGCTCTACCTACTTGAGATTGGACAGCCTATGTGACAGACTGTCCTTGTTACAAATGAATTCTCCCACACTCAGTGACCATAGTCCATCTGTACCATACCATGTAAGTGCATATATCATGTAAATATAAGTTATCAGAACTGATCTTAAATGAAAAACAATAAAAATCATATTTATTTGGCTGATGACTTAGAAATATAAACCAAGCACCTGCCTCTCCATTCAGGAAATACCAGGCACAGTACTTCCCAAGGCTATTCTGAAGCAGGCTAGTATTGGGGTAACTTACCAATCTTGGACTTCATTTTGCTAGGCTGATAGATGTACCCCATTCCAAACAATGCACGTAACAATTTAATGGCAATGTGGGACCGCAAGTTGTACCATGCTGGCAGATACATCTTGAATAAACATTTCCTTAGGAAGCCCCTTTCCATGTAGAGGCTCTGTTTCCATTCAAGCATATCCCAGTACATGTCCTGAAACCAAGTACGGGTCAATCAAGACAAGTCAGGTTTTGGGTGCATGTGTAATAAGCTAAGCTATGTACTCTGAGTAAAATCTAGAGAGAATCTCCTATTTACTTATGTAAATATATATAGTTGGGCATAAGAGGGATTAAAACTGCATGAATCAAGGGGAAAGTCATATACAATAAATAAAGGCTCATGTAAACCAAACTGTATGAAAATCATTCCAGATATATCTATAGCAATCTGGTCTATCTTCTCTCAGAGTTCATCAAAGAAAACCACAGAAGGTCATTAAAGCTTTTGGGTACTCTGCCAGGTACAACTGCTTTTCTTACCAGTGTATCTAAAAGTTATACTTTCACATTGTTCTCAATAAAACTTCTTTTTATTTTTGTTCATGCCTCTTTTCCATCTGTTTGAACAAGCACTCAGAATGTGGAAATGCCCAGAGACCACCAGTAAAAGTCCTACCCATATTGGTGCAGGTAACTGAAAAAGAATGAAACAATCTTCATAGAATTAAGAAGAGGATATCTTTCATATTCTTTCTACAGAGCATAAAACTTTAAATGATTAAACACATACAGAAAATAAAAAAGGATGCATGACTCTTATACATACATATTTATGCAAATCAACAAATAAAATTTTATGGTATGAAATCCTGTAACGAAAGAAATACATCATAAACAAGATTTGTTCCTGGAATTCAAAGACGGTTCTATTGCAGTACGATGAAATGCATTAATGTGTCTTCATATTAATGTTGCAGGAGAATAAAAAGTGTTGCATATGTCCACGCATAAGTGAAAACACTTTATGTTCCCAAATCAGTTTTTCAAATCTAAAAAATTTAAAGGGACTTGTGACTACATACCTGGCACCCCAGGACTGAGGAGACCTGAGAGGAGGATCTCAGGATTGAGTTCCCACAGGTCTCAGTCAGACGGGACTAGATAGTGAGAGCTATTTCCTAACAAACATTCAAACAGGATTCACTAAGTTAAGATTGATACTCACTTCTAGAATATGAAAGAGTCATGTATTTCTGTCCAATGGTAGAGCTAAAAGTAATGGAAAACCTGAGTAATAGCGAATTTTTAAAAGACTATCACTGGGGCCTGAAAAGTGGTTCAATAGATGGTGACACCAGTACCACTGGGGACCTGAGTCTGATCCCTAGGGTCCACTGAAATAGCGAACCAATACCTTAAGTTATCCTTTAATCTCTTCTCCCCTCTTCTCTCTCCCCTCTCCCCTCTACCCTCTTCCCCTCTCCCTCTCCCTTACCCTCTCCCTATCTATCTATCTATCTATCTATCTATCTATCTATTAGCACATGGTCCTGCTCTATAAAAAGTATTTGAGTAAAGTGCAACCAAAATTTAAAACTACTAACACTGTTACTTTCTAGAACATCTTTTAGTGATGTAGTGGTAATTTATACATATATCCTAGATCTAGACAATCATGCAAAACTAAAAGAGGAAGAGAAGAAGAGGTGTGTAAGATTAATATTTACAGAAGTAATTATACAGAGGACCTATGAACCCGAAGAAACAATGTTAAAACTACTTCAAATAAGGAAATGTCATATATGCTCTCTAAAATAATATAAAGAAGTTAATTAATATTACATAAGAAATGAAATACAAAATACATTAATATAAGCCACCTGAAAAAAAACAGTAAAATTAAAATAATATATGATAATAACCAGAGCACATAGGAAAAAAAATACCTGACACTTATTTGAACAACATTTAAAACAACACTGACCACTATAAAAGATTTGAGCAGGCAAAAGAAGACACTGAGTTTTGCCCAACAACATTCAACCTGAAGACTATACATTAATTTAATTAGGTCTTCATGAGATAATCCATACTTTTCAAAGAAAATAATATGATGTAAAAAATGTAAAGGTGTTTGAACTAATAAGCATCCTCAGAAAACATAAATGGAAGTTTCATAAGAGAAGCTAAGAACCCTGAAAGGCCTCAATCTTAAGTTTGGTACTCCTGAGTCATCTACAGAAAACAGTATACAAAGGCTCTGAAATAAAACTACATTCAGGGGTCTTTGCTAGGATAAAGAAATAGCTTGATAGGAAGAAAATCATTAGTTTAAAATGTATTGTCTTCAGCATGGTGGTGTTAGTACACACCTTTAATCCCAGCACTTGGGAGGCAGAGGCAGCCAGATCTCTGAGTTCGAGGCCAGTCTGGTTTACAGAGTGAATTCTAGGATAGCCAAGATACACAGAGAAAAAAAATCACTATCTTGAAAAACAAACAAAAAACAAAACCAAAAACAAAACAAAAGCAGAAACAAAATGTAGTATAATCTTAGTTTGATGAAGTAAAATATAATAAATTCATGCTTCAAAGTAAAAAAAAGGGACATTTTAATATGTATAAGTACATACCTCAAATCGCTGTGAGCTTATATTCCCAGTAACATAAATTGGACATGGTGAAACATGCTTCTAATCTCTCATTTGTGAGTTAGCAAAGGCAGTATCAAAAAATTAAGATCTGCCTCAGCTTCATAAGGCAGCCTGAGATATGAGATTCTTGCTTCATAAAATGTGTAAGACAAAATGAGTAAGACATTTGAATATATACCTTAAAGAAAAGTAAAATAGGGTTTAACAAATGAAAGATATTTGATATTAATGATATTAATAAAATTAAAGTTCAACACTACACAGACCACTGTTTTTTACCTATCATTTTAGCTGTCAATGAAAATTCAATAATGAATTCTATTGAGAATGCTGTGTGGAGACACATACTTTCATAAATAGCTGGAAGAAGTAAAAATTAATGAAATATGTATATGAAGTAATTTATCAACAGTTATCAGTATTATAAGCATATAACATTTGACCTAGCAATTATAATATCATAAAGATGTCCTAGAAATGTACTTTCAGGTGGCAGGCGATCTGTGCACAATTCATTGCAGGAGCTGCAATCAATTGTCTGTAAACAAAAGCTGTTTTAATGTATCTCTATTTTCATGACATGTAAAAAATACAAGGGCAAGAAAAATGTGTAACTTGAATCAAATTTAGGAGGTGAAGTGAAGAATCTGTATTTGAAGCCCTGCAACTTAGGGAGGATACAGGATACAGGATGCATACAAAGAATTGTGCTCACACTCTGGAAGAAACTGCAAAGAAAGAAAGAAAGAAAGAAAGAAAGAAAGAAAGAAAGAAAGAAAGAAAGAAAGAAAGAAAGAAAGAAAGAAAGAAAGAAAGAAAGAGAGAGAGAGAAAGAAGAAAAGCATGCAACCATTTACATTAGATAGCTTTGCATGTTGTCTTAGAAGAATATGAATATGGTTTTCAGCTAAAATACTGAATAAAATAGAACAAAAAAAAACTTTCCAGTATCCTGTTAGTTAGTACTGCATTTCTCTACAGAAACTGCTTGCCCCAATAATAGAATTTGAAGATGCCTTAACACCTAAATGATTGGAGACAATATTTACCAGATGTAGAGTCAAATACTAATAAGAAAAGTTATCAGTCCATTCAGATTTGAGTTTTCAGGTGGAGATAAATGTGCATTAATGACTTAAAAAAAGATGCTTGTTAAAACACCCATACTTTCCCTCTTTAATTAAAAAAGGAAGCATCTCTTTGTATTGATAGGACTGGGCATTAGAGCTGCAGTCCAAACTTGATTCAGAAGTTTTGTTTGTTTGTTCAGCCTGACAATAAGAGAAGAGCTTTCTTCCTTGTCATCATCAATCTTGTCTGTGATACATTGTATCTTAGGAACATGAAGGCAGGCCACACAGGAAGGAAACTATAATTCAAGTCAACCTGCCAGTCAGTACACTAATCCTCTAAACATCTCCACTGTCAAGGAACAGATACTTGGGTACATCTGTGCAGCAGATAAGAAAAATTATTGGGCAAAGAAATGAAAAACCAGAGAAAAGCTAAATACACTTGTCTTCACATAAGCTTTTCATTTCAAGTGCTAAAATGAAAAATGCAGTATCAGTTAAAACTTATGTAGCAAAACATGCACACAGATATTATGTAGGCCAACTCTATAAAGCACTTCAGAGTGACTCATTTAAAACTACCAGTAAACATGCGTAGTCAATATTGGTATGATTTTTTTTTAATTTTCATACTGTTTATTTTGAGTTGCATAAAATTCAGGCCAGGGAAAATTCCAGCATGAAGAAGAAAAATTACAGATGGAGCTCAACTGGAACCAACAAGTTACTTGCAATGGATACCCAGTGGGAGAAGGCAAGTCAGTTTTTTTCCAATGGGGTATTACTGAGTTTATCAGCCATGTTTCAGGGAAGGCCTTGGAGGTGATGACTAATCCAAAATGATATGCTTCTTTGGTAATGGGGAAAATGGTGCTCAGATAGAGCGAGGAAGTAGGTCAAGGCTACATGCATTAGAGTGGCGACTCAAATCCAGTCTCCCTTCGATCTGGGACACACCTCCCATTATTTTGTGCTACACAGAGCATCATGTAACATTTGCTTCTGCCTTTACTCATTACATCGTGACACACCATCAGAAGCATTTGAGAAGACAATTTGTTCAATGAAAAATAGCAGTGTTTGGTGGCTTCAGAGGTAAGAATTTATTCTCGATTAGTTAAGTATTATATTGTAGAGACAGAGAGAGAGAGAGAGAGAGAGAGAGAGAGACAGAGAGAGAGACAGAGAGAGAGAACAACAATTGAATACCCAGAAAGACAAAAAGTTATTGGTACTGTACTATTACTCTGCTTTACTCTGCTTCCCTTTCTTATGTTTTTTTCTACTTTACTAATGGTTTCCAAAAATCCAAATTGCTTTAAACCTTGCAGGAAAGTAATGACTAAAACTGATCTGAGAGGCAATTCCATTATTGAAGTCAATATAATATAGATCATCATTTCATATAATTACAAATCCTGATTGTATCTGTTAGAAGTTGTCTTGGCTACAGATAATTTTTATTTACATGAAAATATTGTATTTTGAAAAGAAATAATGGCTAAATTATTAAATTTACCCTAATTTGTACTTTGATAGATAATAGAAATGTCTCACTTCCTTGGCTGTTCTGTTTGTACCTGACTTTCAATGTCACTTAAATATTTGACTCACTAAGAAGTAAATGCAGTTAACTGGATTCTATTCACCTAGCCACTAAGTAAAGAAATGTCTGGTATATTTTCAGAGCTAAACTAGGTTCTGAAGCTTTTTGTTTTCCTTAAAGAACCTCATCTTTTGGTTTATAATTTTACACTACCCTGAATAATGACCATGCATTAACATGGGATTCTATAGTCTATGCAAAGATAAATGAATAGGCACACAAGCAATGTTAAGGCCAATCGTTTTTAAATTGTACCAAACTGAGTCAGAAATAACCATGGTCTCTAAGTGCCTGCATACTTTTCCCCCCTCTTCTTCTTCTGCCTTTACCTTAGGTCCTTCTTTCTGTGTTTTTTTACAATTTTAAGTCAGCATATAGAGCCTCATGTAAAAGAACAGACTAGATTCTTGTAGAGCCTCTGTACTTCCTTCTTGGAGACTTTGGCCCCAAATATTTCCCATGTCTGGTTCCTGAGATAGTTAATGTTGTTGCTATTATGGCCAGGTGCTTGACATGAATGATTTTAGAGAAGGGTTTATGTTATATCTTGGTTTCAGTGGTACCATTCTATGATGCTCAGGATGCTCCAGGATACAGTTTTTCCTACCATGGAATCCAGAAAAATATAGAAAGGGAAAACAGAAAGCAGCCAGGACAAGGCATTCTCCCCAGTGATACCCTCAGTTGAGCTAGCCACTTCCTCCAGCCAGGCTCTACCATCTACATTTCATCACCTCCAAAACTGACAGCATAATATGAGTACAAGGGAGGATTAAGTCATTGATAACATCACAGCTTGCATGATCTAATCATCTTTAAACATGCTCTCACAGAACCATCGTCCCAATATATGTACTTTATTCTATCCCTAGATAACTCTTAATCTAATTGATTGACACAGAGGCTAGTTACCAGTCTTCCTGAATTCTTCAGTCCTGACCCTTTAATGTACTCAATACTTCAGATATTTCATCATGACCATACCTGCAGTTTAGAAACCTTTACCAACAAAGGAACTGTCTATTATAGATCACATCATTGTTTTCAATTTACATTTAGAAAATACTTTGTGATATATACATATATTATTAGATATATGTACACATATATTACTAATTTAATTATAGCTTGTGTGGAAGTCAGATGACAATTTGCAGGAGATAATTATGTCATTTCTATCATGTAGAATAGTGAACCATAAAGCTTGGCAGCAAATGCTATTAACCAAATAAGATAGATAGATAGATAGATAGATAGATAGATAGATAGATAGATAGATAGATAAAAGATTTAGATATATAATAACTATGTATATATGTGATGAATATTCTGTTTTAATGTTTCCATTACAATGTAAATACCTTTTCTTTTACATTACCGGGCCTAAGCCACTTATTCAGCATTAGAAAATAGCCATATAATAGGTAATTATTACATCAACATTTTTACATGACTCCTTAAAAATAGTGTATGGAAGATTAGAACAGAAAGAAAATGAGTGTGTTCTCATAAGTTTTAGTATGCATTATAATTACATATATGCATACATATTTTGTGTATAGAAAAAATGATTTGACATGTTCATGACCATTATTTCTTTCCTGTACACTTCTACTAGAGTCTATTACATCTTGTAATAGGCATATCATCATTGGCTTCATGCATGTACTGTGAGCTCAGTGCTTCTCTGGCTAAAAAATTAATACCCTTGCACTTAATGTCAAGTCTTTTTTAATTTGTAGATGAGTCTAGAAAGTCTTTAGAGTTCCATGTGTCTTTATTTTATTTTAAAAAGTTAAAATTTTTCCTTATAGTATTGAAACATCTCAGTGAACCTACCCATCAGATCTTCCCTTTGAAAGAGAGTAATCCCAACTCTCAGGGGACAAGGAGAGAACAAGCAGAAGTTTAATGTCATTCTTGGCTACTTAGGCAATGCAAGGCTAGAAGGAATATATAAGACCATTTTTAAAAAAAGAATCAGAAAATAGGTTGGCATGTTTGGGATAAAAAGCAAAGACTGCAGCACATATTTAACTTGAATTTTTATTAGGAAAGTACTTGCAACATCAAAGCTGCTGTCGTCAATTTTTTTGCACATTTTCTGGAAGCCCCCTAGAGCAATAGACATGTTTTTAATGACTCAAAAAGTAGAAACTGCCAATTTATTTTTCCTCAAATAATTAAATCTTTAATTATTTTCACATATAGTTAGTAATATGCATCATCCCAGTTTTGAACTTTCAAGGATCCCTCACTTTGCTGTTAGCATGCTTCTGTGCTTGCTGCGACTACTTAAGTCATGATCGGTTGGAGGATAGCTCTCAAACTTTCACTTCTTTAAAAAAAAATTCCAAATGATACAGGGAACTGTTGAGTCAAGAGATACAAATTATATGAAACCATAAAGTGGCATAATTGAGCAAAGCAATTTTGGTGAGAAACTAAAAAGGAGGGGAAATCATGTAAATGTGATTATTTCTAATTAGAAACAATGACTAACTAAATCAAATTATACAATGAGGATTTGATTTAGATCCCTGGAGGAAAGCAAGGCATGCATTTGCATTCGTCTTCAGCTTTTCCTCTCCCCTTATTACTTCTCAATGCTTTCTTAGACCCTTAATTGTAAGTAAGATAGCTGTTAGTCTAGATCTTTAGAATAATTCTGCACATGCAGTTTCATATTCCAGCAATGATTTGTGTTCTTTGAGCATGCTCTACACCAAAAGTTCCCTGGGTACTTGCAACACATGGAGGCATGATACCAGGTGCTGTGATGTGACATAAAAGAGCACAAAGCTGTGATACACTCATTTCCTTCATGTCTCTACATGAACCAGGAATGCTGCAATTTATAATAAGACTAGGAATTGCTCCTAATTTGTGATCACTAGCTATGTAACCATGGATAAATTATTTAAGCGCTAATCCTCTCCCAGTGGGTATGTATAGATGAGCATCAGGCAAATTTAGGATAACACTACTGACAAGTATCCTTGGTTAGTACTTGGAAAAGATGCAGCTTATTTTTTGGGAGTCCATCAAAGCGCAAGAAGAGCATACAAGAGCAGACCTCAGAGAATGAGTGTAGACATTTATAATAAATGAAAACGAAGAAGCACTGACAAGTCAACTTAGAGGGTTCAGATGTGTTACACTAAAGCTGAGAACTGGAGTTCCACCACCAGAACCTATATGAAGGAAGAACCAACACCCACAAACTGCCCCCTGATATCAATAAATATACACACACACAAAAGCTCTCATGCATGCAGGTATGCATGCACACATGCACTCATGCACATACACACAAACACATACTCAACAAATAAATAAACACAAAAATTTAAAAACAGAATTAGAAGAGTATTTTGTGTTTGTTTGTTTTTGTTTTATTTGAGATAGAGGGTCTACTGAGATAGATATTATTATTATTTTTTTTTTTTGTGATATCCCGACTGGTCTGTAACTTAGTGTGTAGATCAAGCTGACTCTTTCCCAAAGATCTGCTCATCTCTTCACTAAACATGTTTACCACCCAACTCAGGCTTCTTAGAGGCTATTTTGAATACAATATATATAAACTGTGTGTATCTCTTTTGTGTTTTCAAATTTTATTTAAGCATTGGTCTGTGTCAGCTTTTTTACCCTGATACTATTTTTAACCATGACCTTGTACAGATTTACCTCTACTGTCGAGTACAATACAGTGTTGGTCACTGAGACTGGAAAGTGCAAAATCCATGTGAAACATTCTCATCTCATCCTGTAGGCTTTACTAATTTCTCTCATGCCGCTTTCATTTTCTATATTAAGTTATGACTCTGGACACTGTCCTACATGTCTTTTTGCCTACTCGATTATTGTCTGACTCCCCTACTATCCTACCAGTACAGCAATAGAAATAGTAATGTGATTTCTATGTCTATTGCTATATCTCCATTGTCTATCGAAGTGCTTTGCTCTTGTAATAATATCAACAAACAGATATTGAATAAGTACAGTTGACACACCTATATATGCTCAATTGAAAAAGTTTAGCATGGGAAGTCAAAAAGCAGAGGAATCATCCCTGACTTCACATTGCAGAATGTTGCTATCACCTCTAAATATATCTCACATGAATGAGCCCAAGTCATACTAGAGTACCCATCATTTCACAGCTTAGGATCAAAAGGCCTTTATAAGGAAGTAAACTCTAACACAGTTAACTTTCTACAGACTTTTCGAAGTACAGTGCAGCTTATAAAAAAAAACAAAAACAAAACAAAACAAAACAACAACAACAAAAATAAACCAGGGAGGACTTGGTAAGGAACAGATACTCAAATATAGGCATGATAATTTTGTTTATTTTATAAATGTTAGCTTTTTCATAGGCTAATGGGTTGTCTTTTTCATCCTGCAACTATCCTTTAGTGGGATGATGGAAGCACTACATCATACTAATCGTTCTTGGGGATGAGTGATGCTGTTGTGCTCTTCATAGAGCAAATCATATGCTGAGACAGTGCTTCCTACAGAACAGTCTATTGGAAAGTCAATGCTGTGTAGTTTCTACAGCTTCTGAAAAATATATAGGAGAGAAATATTAATGATTCAAAAATCTACTTCATTGCTTTAGGGTACCAGTTCTCATCTTCCCAAACAAGCTCTGACTCCAGAAGCTGTGCTCCTCAAGGCACTAATCCTTGAAGGCAAAAACTAGTCTTGCTTTAGAATCTACAACTTGCCCCACCTAGGAATCATTTTAAAAAATGTTGAATAGATCAACACTGAACAGGATAACCTTACATCACCTTTTCCTGGAGCCACAGACACATATAAAATGCTTAAGGGCTAAGAAGAAACAGGCATATGAAGATCAATCTGTTGTCAACTTATGTAACCTGAACCATGTCTCCAAGGTTTGGGTTTGGCATATCAAGTCCAGAAGGCATACATTTTAATAACCAGTTGGGACAATTTCTTTAACATGAGAGGAATGTAGAAGATTGAGAGTTTTGACACAGGCTTTTATTTTCATAAAATTACCACATGGTGCCCCAGTTTGTCTAGACATTGTATCTACTAAACTGAAGCCACTAATGATTGTCTATTTATTTTTGTTTGTTTTGGATTGGGTTTTAAACAAGGTCGCTCTTTGTAGCTTTGGTTGGCCTAGAATTCACTATGTAGATGGGCCTGGCCTTAAGCTCACTCAGTGCTGGATTAAAGGTGCATGTATACCATTACATTAAGCCTTGGAACAGATTATTTAAATGGGTGGTAGAGGGGGTTGTGGGCTTGTTCCATGACTCATGGCTGACAACTTGCCTCCTCTGGACAATGTGGCTGTTCCATGTTGTACTAGACTTGACTCATAAAACAATTAAATCTACATTGAAACTATATCAAAACTACAGTGTCTCTCTAGCTTTCTACATATACAAAGCCAAGCAAATACATGAATTAATCACCAGTTGCATGTTAATTATATAAACTTAGCAGACTGTGGCATTTTAATATTCTTTAAAATGGCTTTAAAGACAAATATGAGGTAGAAACTTTAATCTCAGCTAAGTGACATGGCTTAAAATAGTCAGATTAATGATAGAATGAAAGCATTTTTCATTTCTTAAGCAATGCCTAAATACTAAGGATCTGTTTATATATTCTATTTACTACTCATTTAACTATAAACCAATTCCATTCTTCCTAGATAAGAAAAACAAAGATCTGAAAATGAAGCTTCAAAAGAGTGTAAGCGATTGATTTTATTTACAAGTTACGTACACCCTAATGTTGAAATCTCTAGAACTCTGTCTTACTTTTCTACTGTTTTAATGAAATATCATGACCAGGATCAGGAGCAAGGCAACCTGTACATGAAAATGTTTAATTTTCCTTACAGTTTGAAGAGCTAGAGTCCATGATGGAATAACAAAGGAACCTATGAACACTCACATCTTGATTCACAACCATAAGACAGAGAGAACCCACTGAGAATTTGTGAATGTTTTAAAACTGCAAGCCTGTCCCAGGGCCACACCTCCTGCAATAATGCTACACCTCCTAATCCTTCCCAAAGAGCTCTAACAACTGAGGACCAAGTACTCAAACCTGTGATCCTATGGAGAGCATTCTCATTCAATTCATCATGTCCACAGAGCAAAACACAGGAAAGACACAGCAGACTTAGGGTTGTTAGATAAGGAAGTTTTAAATAGAGAACCAACCATGTGAAACCACAGATACTTTTGTGCTCTACTTGCCTAAGAAAAACATCTGGACACAGGTAAACCTCATCCAGTCTACATAGGAATCAACATATGCTTCCTTTTCCTAGTCACGCATTTACCTTTTAGAGCTGAAATGTAGGTATTAAAATAATGTTTCACTGATTCAAGTCAAAACTCTAAGTAATATATGTCCCTTCTTTTTTCATCCACATGCTATGAGGTTCATCGATAGAGTTGGTTGTTCTGGCTTTAAAAAACAAAACAAAAACAAACAAACCGAAAAACCCCAACCAACCAACAACAAAACAAAACCACATACTCTGAACATTTTCTCTAACTTCCACTGTTTCATCCTGTGATTTGACCTATGGTTCCCCGGGATAGCAAGGTAGTGTTCTCTGTTCTTGATCTGTGCTCATCCTGTTTTTTTTTTCTTGAATCAATTTTAATATATAAGCCAGAGAATAAACTGAGTTTTGCAGGGCCTGTTGCACATGCTACTTTTGACTCTGTATGGAGGAGGAACTCTTTTTGGCAGTTTTGAAGGAGATACTAGCTAAATACCTTGAATACTTTTCCTTGCTCTGTGTATTTCTGACTTTAAGGCCTCTACCAGACTTCTGTCTGGTAAAGAGCTCACTCACTAAATTCCATAAGTATTGCAATAAATTGGCTTCTTAGTGTGGCCATCTTGCTTATCAAATTTGACATTGACCCCTCCCTCTGTTCCCCCAGCAATCACTAGCCTTTCTTGTGTTTTTTCAAGGCACATCAATGGCTTCTTTTTCACTGATTACCTCTGTAACCTGATAAATTACTTGATTTAATTTTTAGCCTTGTCTGTGGAAAAAAAAAAGTATGTAATAATTAGTTGTGAAGCTCAAATTACTTAATTTAGGCAAAGGGTCTCCCCAAATGCTAGTTATCATTTTAAGTCTTTCCTGATCCAAATTAAAGACTAATTTTAATTAAAGTACAATCTGCCAGACACTGTTTACTGCTCTAAATGTTATCATCACTCATCCTTGGTACTTGTTGACATTTTGTAATTTTTTATACACACTATGCTTTGTTTTGTACACAGTCATAAGCATGAACCTACAGCACTGAGAAAATGGTAAATAACTATGACATGATGTACATGACAAAGAATGAACACAGGATCAGTGACCTGGCTTTGGTTAATGGCTGTGTCTAACTGCCTCACACATTTGGTCAAGCCTTTGGGCAACATGGAAACAATTATTTTATTTCCTTGCTTATGAAGTTTTGAGTGCAGAGTGTGCAGGGTCTACTTCATATTGGTTCTAAGTGGGTACCTGCATGCTGCTACACAGCCGATTGAGATTTGTCTGTCTATTGTGCTGAAAGGGAAGATAAGTGTGTCTGCCTTACAGTTTTAACATAGTTTTAAAAAATGCATGAGGAAAATGTGGGACCTACCATGACATCCAAAATGAACTGTCAAAATGAACTATCAGGTATCTAGAAATTCTCACCCCGTCAATTTGTTCCCTATCTTCTGCTCTAATTCCCTATATAAAGTGTTGGATATTGTTGTTTTTTTTTTAAATCATGCTAATTTGCATACTTCGAACACAAAAGGAACAATACTTGGGGCAATTTTCAAACAGAAAAATTGAGAACGGTACTACTCCTAGTTTGATGACGTTCATAGTTTACACTTTCATTTCTTCATCAAAGGAAGATGTTAGCAGAGAAGGGGAGATAGAACCTGTAGAGACCACCTCCAGTAGATAGGCACGGCCTCCGGTGGTGGGATGAGGGCACACATTCATCTCGAAGTTTTTAACCCAGAAATATTCCTGTCCATAAGTTGAACAGGGACAAAAAATGGAGCAGAGACTGAAGGAAGGACCATTCAGGGACTTCCCTACCTCGGGATCCATCCTGTCTGCAAACACCAAACCCCCGACACTGTTGCAGTTGCCAAGAAGCACATGGAACCTCGTATGACTATTGCTCCTTGGGAGTTTCAACCAGCAACTGACAAATGCAGAGGTGGATGCTTGGAATCAATCATCAGACTAAGCTCAGGAACCCAAGTGGGGGAGGTGGCAAAGAGACTGGAGGAGCTGAAGGGGATTGCAACCATATAGGCAGAACAACATCAGCTGGCTGGACCAGCCTGTGCTCTCAGGGATTAGAACACCAACTAAGAAGTGTACAGGGATGGATCCATGACTCCAGATGCTTAAGTAGCAGAGAATTGCTATGTGTGACATCAATGGGAGGGGAGGACCTTGGTCCTGTGGAGTTTTGATGCCCCAGGGTAGAGGAATGCTGGAGGAGTGAGGCGGGAGACTGTAGATGGGGTAGCCCCCTCATAGAGACAAGGGGAGGGAGAGAGGGAGATTGTGGGATTGGGGACTTGTGTAAGGGTAACTGGGAAGTGGGATATCTTTGGAGATGTAAATGAATGGAATGACTAATAAAAAAAAAAAAGTAAGGTGTTCCCACTGCAGAAGGAGAAGTAAAAACAAGGCTGTATTATTAAAAGACATATTTGTATTCACTCTGGTTTTGTTCTTGTTGTTTTTGTTGTTTCTTTGCTTTGTTTTGTTTCTCGTCACGTGATATTTGAAAGGAGAGGATCCTTTCCTGGGAATTGACCTGACAGCAGCACATAAATATATCTATACATTTAGAGCCATTAATTATTTTGAAAATGAGGGTGCCTCAGAGAAGTTCCCCTTCCTTCATTACAGCCAGTGTCAGAGATACAAGGACTCAGGAGAGACCGTGTGTATAAGAAGTAAGAAACAAAGTGTTCCTGAGTGTTCATGTGTCTGAGAGATAGGAGTTGTACTGGTATTTAGGTCGTTTGGTGGCTAGCATCAGGAAGAGGATGACAGAGGCCGTAAAATTCAGGGTTAATTTTACTCTGGAAAAGAACTCACAGGATTACATTTAGCTGTGTGGCAGCCTCAAATACCTGAAATGTGGGTTTTAGCATTCTTTTTTTCCTCAACAGTTCACGCTGAATTCGACTGATAAAATGAGCTCAAAAGAAGAAAAAAAATGTCACCCACTTATAAAGAGAAATGAAAACTGTTTTCAGCTGTCAGAAAATTCTTGTCAGCTACACCAACTATAATTAACCCGATATATGTATATAGGAATTGTTATAAAAGGTGTGATTACACTGTGGATGAATTATGTTGTTTTGCAAGTCAGGAAAACATCAGAATTAAATTTATAACACCACATACATTATTCCATACTCTATGATTTATTATCTAGTATTTACAAAATTTATGCCTAAGAGCCAAGCAAAAAAAATGAAGTTATTTTCCTGTTTCATAAAAATCTTATCTCTTTTAACGTATGAAAACTGTTTGCCACTTGAAAAAAAAAAGAAAGGGGAATGCAAACAGAGAAGAAAGGCAAGCTCTCAATTCATGCGGAGTGGTTGCATAAGCTACAATTGATAGCAAGGAAAACAAAAGAGGTCTTGATAAGTTCCTCTTCATTAATCTCCGTCTCCTGCTGGTGCGTAATCTATATGAACAGTGACGGGTGGAAGGGATTTGTGTGGCAAGCAATAGGTCACATTTCTCAAGAAACTAACTTTCTATGCATGTGTATACCTTAATCTCTGCAATAGAATAGTTTTTCTCTTCTCTCTTTTTCTTCGGTCAATACTTATGACTGTTTTATGACCTTCACCAGAAAAATATTTAATTTAAAGGTTTCAATATCTGTAAACGAGATGTTCATAAGAAGAGGCTCACAATAGAAGAGCTTCATTTAGGGTTTCCCTGACATAGACAAATTCTCCAATCCATTATCTGCTGTGGAGGCATTGTGGCTTCTATAAATGAGATGATGGCCTGTGTTTAAAAGTGTCTGTGAGAATACAGGGACAGAATCTAGAAGCCAACCATTGGAGTGAGGACTGGGCCCCCAACGGAGGATTTAGCGAAAGGACTGAAGGAGCTGAAGGGGTTTGCAACCCCATAGGAAGATCAACAATATCAACCAATCAGAGCTCCCAGAGACTAAACCACCAACCAGAGTACACATGGAGGGACCCATGACTCCAGCCATATATGTAGCAGAGGATGGCTTTGTCAGGAATCAATGAGAGGAAGCCTTTGGTCCTGTGAAGGCTTGATGCGCCAGTGTAGGGAAATGCCATGGAGGGGGGCAGGAGTGGGTGGGTGGGGGAATACTCTCGTAGAAGCAGAGGGATGGGGAATGGGATAGGGAGTTTCTTGCAGTAGGAAACAGGGAATTGGGATAACATTTGAAATGTAAATAAAGAAAATATCCAATACAAAATAAATAAATTTTAAAAATGTCTGTGAGTGCCTATTGAATAGTATTCAAACTTGCCCAGGGCTTACAAGGGCTTTGGTGCTGGTCCTGCTGAATCTGCATAATTATATCATACTTCAACTTATGCTCATTTGTGCCTTGGTTCTTTGGGTACACCATGAGCTTTCTTTTTTCTCTCTTGATCATCACACAGTTTTCTGCAGGTCTCAATCACAGTGTAGTCTACTTTTTTACCCTGTCTGATATTTTATCCTCTGGTTATCTGGTCAAATGCAATCTTTTCAAAAAGGCTTCCCTGATTTGTCAGTCGTTAATCACACCTGGTGACTTGTGTTCTTGGTTCTTCAGAAGGCATGAAAAAAATACTTCCCAGCTTCCTTACTGTTATGTAGAGACTGTTCTAGACAATGACAGGTTAATTCAGGCAGCAGTGCTTTCCTACAAGCTGGAAAAGTGAAAAACATCTTCTGGGCTCCCAGACTATCGTACCATTTGACCACAAGTTACTGAAATCAATAGAACCAGAAAAGCTTTACATTCATCCCTGAAACATACTTATGAGACAGATTCTCCAGAGAGTTGGATACAAGCAAGATACCCAATTTTATGGAGATCAAGTAAACTTTATTGTATTAAACTTTCATGTTTTGAGGTAACCAATATTTTTGTTATAATATTCTAATGATTTAACAGTGTTGTTTTCTTAGTTTGTTTGCCTTGTATTTCATGGCATTCTTCTAGAGTTATGTCACTTTTAAACAAGTTAATGCATTGAGATAATGTCCCTATAGGATCTAGTTGTGAGCAGTTAAGCCTGAGGACCATTTTCTATGTGATTTAAATGTGTGGGCCCAGCCCATTGTGGATGGAAACACTTCTGGGCTGGTGGGTCTTGGTTCTACATGACAGTCAACAGAGCAAATCTTGAGGAGCAAACTAGTAAATATCAATTCTTTATGGCCTTTTCACTAGCTTCTACCTCCAGGTTCTACGAGGTTTGAATTCTATACTTGACTTCCCTCAATGGACAACAATTGAAAATATGTATGTCAAATAAACCATTTCCTCTGCAAGTAGGTTTTGGTCATGGAATTTCTGAACATCAAAAGTATCCCTAACTAAGACAAATACTTCTATGGTTTTGATTTTTTTTATCACACACACACACACACACACACACACACACACAGGGTCTTTATCCTCACATATTTTACGTTAGTATTTTATCCCTGCTACAGTTTGGGAATGTCCCCCAAAGCCAGATTTATAAGCTCTCAGTAGCCAATATATGGTGTTGTTGTGAATTTACTTGAAGGAATTTATCTTGCTGGAGGCAATCCATTAAAAGACTTATTAGGAAGAGCATAAGTAAAAAGGAAGAAGGAAAGAAAGAAAGAAAGAAAGAAAGAAAGAAAGAAAGAAAGAGAGAGAAAGACAGAAAGACAGAAAGAGAGAAAGAGAAAGAGAGAAAGAGAGAAAGAGAGAAAGAGAGAAAGAGAGAGAGAAAGAGAGAAAGAGAGAAAGAAAAGGAAAAAGAAGAAGAAAAGACTTATTACTTGCACCACTCTTGCTTCTTAGATACCATAGGATAACCATTCATTCTCCGGTATGTTCTACTTCCCAGTGTTTACCACCCCATCAGCCCAGAAAAGAATCTCATCAGTCAATCATGGACTGATGACTCTGAAACTGTGAGGCAAAATAAAGTGATTCCTTCTTCCCAGGTACTGATCTCAAGTATTTTGTCACAGTGAGGGAAAATTGGCTACCTGTGGCCCTGGGGTCTGCCCTAAGTATTCAGCTCTCCCATTGCAGTGAGAAAGTTCTTCCCCACAGTATGCAAACTAGAAATCGGTACTGCATCATTGATTCACTAAAATGTTCTTTATAAGTAATAATAATAATAAACAAATAAGTGATAAGCCCAGGCCTGTGTTCTGTGATTTAACAACCACTATGACAAATCCATAGAACTAAAGAGAAATAGTGAATAATAGCAAATTACTAGAGGTTTGTAATTTATAAAGTTTGATTTAAACAAAAAAATAATAATTTGCCTATGCTATATGCCAAAATTGGCAGATGACCAAATTTGAGTGTCACTCACATATTCCAAGTAACTATACTCCTGAATGTAACTGTAGATGGGAACTAAATTTCATAGGTAACAAAATCCCCTAAAGTCTTGCTCTAAGTTCCTGTATTCTTAAGGAAAGTGTCCATGGCTACTGTATGTACATACATTTTTATAACACTGTAATCTTTTCATCTTTAAGGAAGAGATAAATGTACTTTTGTAGAACAGAATAAAATTGTCCCTGAATTCTAACACACAAGCAGTGTTGGATCAAAGATTTGAATATATTTTTGAAGCACCACTTCAAGTACTCTCGTAAGTAGTGTATCATCACCATCAGCTATCCCTCTACTTTACTTCAGAGACTGACATATACCTCAATCACGTCATTTATGTCTCACTAGCCATATGTATCATGCATATGTTAAACTTACAACTTTTCTAAATAGGTACCATGTGGATAATATGCAATTTAACCCATTCATGATTTGTAGGGAGTTGGTCTGGTGTTTTTATGTATTCAAATGCTAAATACTGGCCCCCAAGATCTGGTTGACCCCACTACGAAATTCCCACATATTTTTTTTTGTTGTATGAACCTTGCTCCCCAAGTAAATTGATCAATAAAAGGCTAATGCATGTGATTGGGCAATAGATAGAGGTAGACGGGTCTTCGGTTATATGATATATTAGCTGCATTGCAGTAGGTCAATCAACAGTTCACATTATACTTGCTACCAATATAGATGCAAGCAAAAATGACAGGGAAAGATCTGAATACAACACTCCTCTCTGTTACCCAAGTGAATTAAATAAAGAGAAATGTAGAATGACGGATTTCATTATCAGAGTTTTCAGACAGAGAAAGATTGCACCCTCATTCCAACTCAGTGTCTTTTAATGTACAGAAAACGTATTAACATGTTGAAAAGGAAGAGATTTATTTAAGGATTAAATTTTATCTCAAAAATCTCTGCTTTTATCTTTGTGAGAATACATTTGCAGCCTTGGTTGATTGTGAGTAGAAATGCGCTAGCCATCCCAGCCCCTCCACCATTTCGGGGACAAAAGGTCACCACCATTCTCTAGAAGTTCTTCCTTCTGACTAAATCTGCTTATAATTAGTAATACTAGACAATAGTTTCTTTCAAAATTATATGTCACTCTTAATCCTTCCCACTTTAAAAGGTTTGAAAGTTCATAGCATTGGGATTGTGCAGAACAAAGACTTTCACAATATTCCAATAGCTCTTAAGTTTTAGTCTACAGAAACTTTGCTCAATACAGCTTTGTACTAGAAATACACTGGAAGGAGTGTATTTTGATGGAAATATTACAATGACTCGGTTTAAGGAATGGTTCATTTCCTCAATTCAATAATATGAGTAAAAGTGTACTGAATGATCTAGATAAATATTAAAGCAGTGATAATATATAACAAATAACCAGAAACAAATATAATATGATAGACTGGAATGCATAATATCATTGGAGTCCTCAAAAAAAAAAAAAAGGTATTCACGATCATCTTTACATCTTTACAGATTCTCCCATTTGTTAGCAGAGACTTCAGAGTTAAAAGAAGAAAATCAACAGGGTCACCATAAAGAGTTAGAAAGGAAGCATAATCAAATAATGCTCTCTAAAAGACATCTTAACTTTGGAACACTGTCTGTAGTTTGCTACCCAAGTTTCTGAAGTAGTAGCAAGTCATTAAACATCGGCTATAGATCTGAAATTGAAAATGTGTATTCACAGGAACATTCTTAATCACAGGGAAGCAATGCAGCAGCGGACCTTGGTTCTAGCATTCACTTAATACATACGCATTGGTTATTGCTGTGATCACCACCCTCATTATTGCCTTGTTCTATATCATCCAGAGTTCTTTGCTCTCTCGAGTGTACCATGTAAATCCTGAGTCTGTGCTTGGGTATGGCAGAAACTGATGCAAGGGGTTAAATCCAGTCTATCCTTAAATAATTGGTAGAAATAATAATGCTGAGGATGAGGAGGATGATGATGAGGAGGATGGTGATGGTGGTAATGGTGGTGATGGTGGTGATGATGATGTTGATGATGATGATGATGATGTGATAATGATAATGATGACTGGAGGTATGAAGGATAGGGAGCTACATTAAAATCTAATTAGGCTGGAATGTGATAAATCAGAGGCAGAGTGCAGACCTAACATGTAAAAATCTTGAATAAATGACCAACACACGTATATCTCTTCTTCCTCCTCTTCCTCCTCCTTCTCCTCCTCCTCCTCCTCCTCTTCTCCTCTCTCTCTCTCTCTGTCTCTTTCTGTGTCTCTCTCTTACATGCAC
>NW_021628053.1:0-76861 GCF_004785775.1 Grammomys surdaster
ATGTGGGGGTTAACAGTTGCAGAGGCAATATAAGTCCTTTCTTACAAGGTATGCACTTAAGCCTGGTCACGATGTAGCATAAAAATTATGCATGGAGGGATGTGCCCATCATAGGACATGTAAAATCTCTGTACATTTCACATTTGTTTTAACATATAAAACATTTAACATATACCATATTTAATATATAAAAAATTCATACCAAATTCAGTAACAGGTAAGCTGTGCTTGTTTCTAAGGTAAAGACAAAGAGTGATGCCAAAGGCTGGCTTTGATTCTAAACCTCTTATTGCTAGGAACAGTGGATGCCTTTCTGCTATCCATTGACATGTTTTTATCTGACAAAAGTAGTACAGTTGACAACAGTAGATTGTGTTCTCTTCATTTAATTCAAATAATATCACCTTGGTTTAAACAGAAGGAACAGAAGAGAAACAAAAGAGAGACAACAATCAACCATACTGGTCTCTATTTCTAATCAATAATGAGTTCCCTATATCTCGTACACTAACTCTTCAGATACGGACAGATCATTGTAATTGGAAGCAGGTTTCTAGCGGGCCAGTATGCTTGTTGCCCCTTGTTGGATTCCTTCAGTTTCTCTGGGTGGCATTGCTAGTCTGTGTGAACTTCACCAGCTGCATGGGCTGCTGAACTCTTCTGAAGGCTCAGAAATATGATAGCCTAAGACAGCCACAAACAGGTCATGGGGAAAAATATGTTACAAGGATTTCAGGCATCATAGGTACCCCGTTATCATGGCTCACTAGTCAAGTGTCACTAGATGTTTTTCTGCCACACAGTGCCCTGTCTGGTCGCTATCAGGTAATGACCATGAGAGTTCACATAAAATATGTGACATATGTGTGTATGTGTGTGTGAGTGTGTGTGTGTGTGTGTGTGTGTGTATGTATTATCTCCAGGCATGAGGATCTGAGATTTTCTTATTATTATTTTCTTGCAAATAATTATTTTAATAAGAAAATGTCATGTTTGGTCTGTACGTGGCTGTTATCCAACAATTAAACACATCAATTTGTTTCAGTAAAATTTCTCCAGAGCCCTCCACCATGATGCAAACTATTTTGAGTGATGCTTAAGGGAATATTTCATTTTTAAGTCTCATCTTTGGCACAGAAAGTGGTTTAAACCAGGTTCGCTCTCTCCAGAAGCACAAACAGAGGCCATGGAGGAGTGTTGTTTACTTGCTTACTTTTCATAGTTTGTTTAGGTTGCAATTTTCTAGGGCCCAGGACCACCATCCCAGTGCTTGGCCATCCTCCACCAATCAGTAATAAGGAAATGTCCTTTGAGTCCTGTCTGCTTAAAGCCTGATCTCTTAGAGGCATTTTCTCATCTGAGGCTTCCTCCTCTCTGATGGTGCTATGTTGTGTCACATTAAAATAAAGCTCGTCAGTATAGCTATCTTGTTTGTTTTGTACACTTTCTTTCTATTAAAATATATTTGTTTTATAACATTTATGAATAAGATTAAGATAGTAGGATTCTTGGCATTTTTCTAAAGGACCTTCAATTGCACTCAATGGAAAAGAATTAAGTAAAAAATGTTAATGCTATGTGATTTTGAAGTTATACTTTATTGTGCCCTAAATAATGCTATTCAATTATTACATTTTATAAAGCACATTTCAATTTACAGCTGGTATTATTTGACTAACAAAATATTACTAAATTTTAAATTTTCACTTAGATATCAGACCTACAAAGCAAATCTGAAGGCTACAAAGAGGACAAGACAGAGCTTTAAGTAAGGAATGTGACTCACGTATTTGTATGAGTTACATTTATCTTCTTTGGTTGACAGTTCTGATTCAGAATGTTTGTGGTCAATATTCTTTCCTGTTTTCTCTTTTCTCTAAGATAAAATAGTCTTATATTAACAATTGAATAACAAATGTCCTTAACAAGTCCCAACATCCTTAATTTACAAGCTGGAGATGATTTTTCCTATTTTACTATCATTTGCCTGCCCATGATTTAATGAGATAAGGTGGCAATTAGCCTGAATTTGTAAAGCATCTACTGTGGCCCTGATCATTTATGTGTTCATTCCCTGAAAGCTACAGTGTTCCTATCCTTTATTACATACAAGGGAACAGACAGGAGCAAATCATATTGCCTAGCCTCAAGTAAGTTGCTAAGGATTATAGAAGATAATCAGGAATAGCACTACTATATGGTAAGAGATAGGATAGAGATATGCTCATAGAGTGAAAGAACATTGAAAGGGACTCAGATGAGAAAATATGAGTATCTAAGCAGAATGGAATGCTTTACCAAAACACTCTGTAAAAAATAAAAGACTGACTCTTTCTACAGTCACGGTTGCCTGTAGTTCTTCATCTAGACTTTAGACCTTGTGAAAACTGCCCTGTCAGAATGGGATGTCAACTGGTGATGTCCTTATGCAGGTCTTATTGCTAACAATTCATGGCTGCAGCTTCTCTGGCATGTCAGGAAGACATTACGTATCATCAGCCATCCTGATCATCTGATTACAGCAATCTTTCTATTCTCCTTTAATTTTCCCTCAGCCTTAGGTACAGGTGTTTTGTTTTATAATATATCAGTTCAGGGACTAGTTGCCAGATGGGTTATACCAGTGTTTAGTCCTAAACATATCTTACTATGAGCTTCATTAAATGTACTCAGTATGCTATGTGTGTGTGTTCATATGAGTGTGTATAATACATGTATATGTATGTAACTATAATAATCTAAAATAACCACATATTTATGAAAGGGTTAATGTATACATGATGACTTGAAGTAAGGAAGGGAGAGATATAAAGGACATGAATACAGTAATCATGTATGAAATTTTAAAATAGTTTAAATTAAAAATGAAAAGAGAACAACATTCCACATGGCAAAGCAACAGGAGAGAAAATCTAAAGACCCTAGACATTGGAGAGGCTTGGGATTTGGAGAAGGGATGAGAGGTAAGGTGTAGGGTAGAATATGGGCCTAAATCTTTCTTGGACACAACCAGTAAATGCTTCATAATGGCATGCTACATCTCCTGGCAAGAACAAGAGTGTATGGATGGGAATACTGTCAATCAGGCCAGAAACACGGAGAATAAAATAACCTCTGATGGAAGAGACAGGGACAAGCACAGAAGCCAACGCACGGCTTTCTCAGGGGACATATATGGATTAGAAAAAATGTTTTGGAACTGTTTTGTTGTAACATATGTGGAATAAAAGAGGATAACAACTGGGACCTTGTGTGTGTGTGTCTTGGGCAACTGATCTCATGGAGGGGGACTTAAAAAAGATGGGGGCTCAGGAGTTGAACAGATTTTTCTTATTCTTTTATTTTCTTCTTTTTCTACTTTTTCAATCCAGTGTGTGCTATAATAGCTATGGAAATATTTAATGTGCTTGTTAAGGTTGAAATCCAGGTTCCTAGCAGCAGTTGAATTCTGTGGATGTGAATCTTAGAGAATAAGTACATGCTGGGATTAGCAATATGGAAGTGTGTGAGGCAATATTCTTTTTCTTGTAGGCTACATAATGACCTTCAATATGGCAGGGTTTCCAGTTAGTCTAGCCACTCACCTTCTTGCTGGGAAATTTTTGTTAGAAATTCTAAGTTTCTTATAGAATATCAGTTTATTCTGGAATTTGCTCATCATATTTTGTAAAACAATATTGGGAACTACATGTTCTAAATTACATTAAAAAATGAAAGAATAACATTTTAATTAGATACTTAAAAATACTAGTAGATATGCTTGTCTGTGAGCCTAGGTTTTAGTGGCTCTTCCATCACAGAGACTGAAGCAGAAAGCACAGGGCCTACAATGGTCTATGTTAGGTTCTCTGTACATTTGTTAGAGCTTTTACCTTAGTGTTTTTAAAGGACTCTTGACTATGATAATGACTCTTTGCTTGTTCTTGGAACTCTTTACTCTTGTTGGGTTGCTGTGTACACTTTAATACGAAAGATTAACTTCCTCTTATTACATTTTATCATAAATAAAATATATGGTTGCTATTTCTTAGATGTCTGTCCTTTTCCAATGAAATACAGAAAGGTAGTGAATCTGAAGTGGAGGGTCATGGGGAGGAACTGGGAAGAGTAGACGAAGGGGAAATTAAAACCAGTATATACTGTATGAGAAAAAAAACTATTTTCATTCAAGGAAAATTTTTTTTAAAGAAGTAGAGTTCACAGTGAACAAAATCAGTTGCAAAAGTTACTTCTGTCAATGTTCACCTGGCTCAACTTTGATGTTATGTATTAAAATAGTTCATCATTGGCAATGTCTCCTCACATAGATTTTTGCTGACTGTTGGTATTAATCCACATTTATGTGATTTTATGGGACATGTTTACTGCTTGGAAAGATTCATAGGATGCATTTATATTCATCTCTTTTAACTTAAATAAAAAGTACAATTATTGTTCTCTATATATACTTGTATAAAAAGGACAACAACCTAAGAAGGAAGGAACTAGTTTGTTCAATCCTTCTACAGTATTGGAGAAGGTTGTCAGGCATGGTAGCCAGTTTCTTTACCCATGGATCCATTTGGTTACCTCTCCCAGAAGTATCTCAAATCACTGCTTTTTAACATACCATTATATTGAAAATTAATTACCTTAATCAGATATTAAGTAAACTTTATTACTACAGTTAAGTAGATTTTTTAAAATATGTGCATCTTTTTATATATATTTATACTGCTGGTGAACAAAGTGTCTGGTAGTTGAATGAATTCAATCTTGTTTGGGAATGAAGATCTGATACTGTCCTATAATTTATGATAGCACAAAAGTGTATAAAACAGATTCATTCTATTTTAATTTAAATATTATTGGAAAGCATTAATTTTACCATAATTATTTCAAAAGAAATATGTATTAGCAAACAGAAAGAATTGCACATTAATTCAAATTTGAGACTTGCTAAGAGAGTCTTTCTAGGTAATGCTAACAATTGAATAAACTTTGTCTCCCAGGGGAAGATGGTTCTTCATGCTAGGGACACTATCTTCAAAATATACCAGTTTCATCCTATGAAATACTTCGAAGGAATAGCATTTTGAAATGTTTGTCGCTCCTATGCTGAATAGCATCATTTTACAGTCTGTGAATGTGTCAGCTTGGGCTTTGGAATATGTAAATGACTCTCTGCTTTCTAGCATAAAGATATACAGAGAGAGAGAGAGAGAGAGAGAGAGAGAGAGAGAGAGAGAGAGAGAGGGGTTTTTTTTTTACCTTTTACAAATAGGAATGTTTTATGGCAGATTGCCAAAACTCACGGAAGCGTGTTATCACACTGTCAGAAGGCATTGTGCCACCGAGGAAAGAGAACAGGTTTAGGTATTGTATAGAGTAATTGTGGTGTAGGTATTCCAATTGATAAAAGAGTAGAAATTTTGGCATTACATCAATAAGCAGTATAATTAAGGTAATAGGTAGCATGGCACCTAATCAAGTTACTTACTGTAATACCAAAGTGGGTTAAATGACTTCAACATCCTCCGAATACTAATTACTATTACCTTCAGAATTTTATAACATGCAATATATTTAACAATCTAACATAGCCAGATAATTACTATTGTGCTAATAAATATAAATAGCTATTATTCAGGAAACTGCTGCTGGTTTCCATGTTTTACTTAAAAACGTTCTCCAATTCTGAGCCACTACTCTGATTAAAGGATATCGACTGTCATCTTTTAAACCTGCCTCTGGTTAAATATTTTATCTCCTGCTTCAAATTTGGTTTGTACAAGACTGTCTCAAAAATACAAGTGTAACTGTATAAATGGGGGTTTTATGGATGAGAAAGTATCTTGGCAAATCTTCAGAAGTTGTCATCTGTATTTGTGTCAGGGGTCTATAAGTAATCCATCTCCTCAAAAAGATGCCCCCCCCACATTAATGGAATGATACCAGAGAACCACGTTACACAATGACTTCTGAATTCAGAGGCTTCCATGTTAAAAAATAAGACTTGGACAATTATTGCTCCAAGTCCACATTTTCTTTCTTGAACTTAACCTCTTACGACATTTTCATGTCTTGTTTCTTTTTGTACTTTTGAATATGGCAATTCAACCAAGCTCTGCATGACAAGGATCGTCCTCCCTGCATGCCCCAGATTACTTGTGAGTTTAAGGTCTTTCCTCCATCTTTCTGATTTTATTCTGAGCTCCTATCAGACTCATGTTTAAGAGTCCTGCCAAGCAATACTATCTTTTTGTCAAAGCAGTTTCTCTGAGTTGGTCGTGTAATAATACTCTATCTATTGGTACCAATTTCTCTCTTTGTCTTGTCTGACACAATAACAATAAAATATGATTAATTGAGTAATTTAAACAATTAAAAGTTTTTTGTCACAGTCTTGGTCCTGTCAATTTGAAAATTAAGGGTCAACTTCCTCAGATCCTCGTGAGGTCTTCCTTATTTATCTCTGTCATGTATGGCTTTTCCTCAGTTTGTAGTATTGTGAGGAGAAAGAAGAGATCTCTTTCATGATTCTCTTCAGAAAGGCAATAAATCCATAACCAGACCAGCATTTCACCCTCATGAATTGATTAATTAAAGGTCTTACCTGCAAACATATATATATATATATATATATATATATATATATATATATATATGTATGCATACATATATGCAAACATAAACATACATAAACTCTGATTATTAGGCTTTGAACATGTGAAATTTGGGAAAAGTGGTACAATTTGGTTTACAGGCTCAGAACAAACAAAGAAGATATGCTGCCAAGCAAAATAAATTGTTAAGGTATAAATACTCTTTAGAAGAGATTCACTTTAAGAAAATGAATACATTAAAAAATGAGAGAATTCAGAATAATATTCCAGGAAAATATTAATATTCACATGAAAGAGAGAGAGAGACAGAGAGAGAGAGACAGAGACAGAGAGAGAGAGAGAGAGAGAGAGAGAGAGAGAGAGAGGAGACACTAAAGGAGGTAACCAAAGGACTTCACCAGTAACAAGCAAAATGATATGTCAAAGGTGATAAAAAAGAGACAAAAGATATAATTATAAATGTCTATCAGTCAAGAAGATATTAAATTATCTATCTGTCATCTATCTATCTATATCAAATATATGAGGTCCTAAATATTTATAGAAACTTTGACAGAACTAAAGGCTTCATAAAAGATCCATACAAACACAAGTCTTTCCTACCCTAATTTTAGTAATAGGAAAAGGATGGCAAAAAGCCAATGAACAAAGAAAGATCTGGATTAGTAATGTACATTGTCTGACCTCAAACATACCATCCCCAAACAGAAATATTGTATGTTTCTCCAATGTACTTCACACAGTATCAAGGACAGACAATGTGTTAAACCATATATAATGATGATTAGTGAGAAAAAGAGAAAGGCATTATATCCAGCATCCTTTCTACCGAAAACAGAAAAACTAAAATTGAAAAATAAAAATGGAGACATAAATAACAAGTCTTAGCTTAGGCAACACACTGTTAACCAGTACCTCAAAGAAAAAAGCAGCAAGGAATCTAGAAATTACCTTCAAACAAAAGAATTAAACTAATGACATGAAAAAAATCTCTATAGTAAATTCAGCATCCAGTGTAAAATGTATAGCTGATAATATGTATATTAAAGTCAATGACAGGGAGTGTGGCGCATCACTCTGGTTAAAGCACTGGAGAGGGGATCATAGAGAAGTAATAGGTTCGTATGAATATAGATTGAATTGGAACAGCGTACACACAGCATAAACCAAAGCACAAGAAATAAATGAGTGTTATATGCTATTCCTAATTTTAAATCATTAGTTTGATGAAGGCAACTTGGAGTTCTTGTATAAACTAGGAAATTAGAAAGAGATCACTGGGAGAGGATGTCTTAAAAGAGGGCAGACTGTAGAGCACAGGTCACATAGAAAAGTATGGAGGCAGAATATTTTAGGAGAGGGGATAAGAAAATGAAAGGGGGATGTAGATTGAACCAAATGAAAAAGACATATAAAACTATCATATTATAACAGAATTAAGAAACATAAATAACAACTAAAAGATTTTAAAAAGAAATAACTTGCATGGTTGGAAAATGCTGTTAGTCAATTAAATGAAAACCCCAGTGTGTAGAGTTGGATGCCTTCTTATGACTTGTGGCCAGGGAGGATGGCCAAAGAACACAGGTCCTTCCTATTATTCTCAGATGCTCACTGGAACTAGATGAGCTGAAGACACTATACACTTGTGCTAATGGATCACTTGTTTTGGAGATAACCAATCACTCTCCGATGGCATTTGAGACTCACTCCATAGGATAGAATTAATGCCTAGTTCTGTAAACCTGGTTTAAAACTCATGGCAAGGGAAGATATAGGTCCTGGGGGGTGGGTAGATGGCAAGTGAAAACCTTGTTCAACTAAATAGACATAACATTAAGCACTTTCTAAATATGGATGTTTATGAGATGTATGCCATTCTCATCCTAACCAGATATGCCACTTTCTAGTGTCTGAATGCAGTTTTATGATGTACAAGTGTTTAGAAAAGTGACTAAAGAGTGCTCAGCCCCACACAAGACACTTGTAGAATCTCCTAGAATATTCAGGTAACCTTGTGGAAGAGGGTGTTGAAATAATTTAGGAGCTAGAATTGTGAATTGTAAAAGCATGTGAATTGCCAACTTTTAGGGAAGACATGGCGTTTGCAATCATTAATTCTTAGCAGCTATGAGTGCCTGCTCTGAAAGTGCAAAAGATTGGCCACTTTCTCAATTAGGTAGTTGTAGAGGAGGGGCCCAAGAGGTCATATTACTCACTGATAAACTCTTTACACAGGGAGTCATTCGTACATTTGTATATTGACTGATGACCACGCCAGCTTCTAATATATACCTCTAATCCAGAGGTCATCCAGAAGGCGAAGGTTAACTAAGTGGCTCCCCCTCAAAAAACTTCTAGCATTTTGATTAAGTGAAAGAGACTAGTACGGAGAAAGGTGTTTGAGAAAGTATGCTGAAGAATAAGAGAACATAGAGGGCAAATAATAAAAAATGAATTGAATATGTATATGTGTTTATGTATATACATGGTTATATATCATATATATGTGTGTGTGTCTATACACATACGTACATGCATACACACCACACACACACACACATACACACACAATTATCTAAGAATGAACTGAATTAATTTTCTTAGAGTACAGCACTGACTAATAAGCCAGGATGAAAACAATTCATAGGTAAATGTTTAGAAAAACAAAGAAACAAAAAGGTTTATCCATTCAGGCCATCTTAGGTATTCCTCTTCCTTTCGCAAGACTTAATGTTCAACTAGGATCTGATATAAATTCTCAGTTGGAATAGTTTTCTTTTTTGAAACATGTCCTGGATTCGTTCAGAAACTTGAAAGCAGAGAGCTGTTGCTAATGCTAGCATCTAAGGAAGGACCAACAATTTTATAAGAATTAGGCACTACTGAGTTGACTTTGCATGGGTTTTAAGAGAAAGCCATTAATTTTCAATTAAGAAACTTGAAGATTATCCAAGTCTTAAGTTGGGTTTAAATGCAAATTTCAGGCTATTCTGTGGTAATTAATTTACTTTTGTGCACAAAGCTAAAAGTAATGAGAATCCATACCTTTAGATTTTATAAGCAAATAACTGAATCTTTATAAAAGCAAACTGGGAGCCTTCTATTAGGAAATAGAAATACTTAAACCTGATATCACTTTGCAGTTAGAATAATTTGTTTTCAAACCACTGTCCCAAATACATATCAAATCAAGGGTCGATTTTTGCTTCTTTGTTGACTAACTGTAAAAAAAACATTAAAAATTATGTAAAACTCATTCTCATTTCTGAATATAATTATATACATATGGTCAATGTAAAATATGTGAAAACACAGAGAATAGGAAGCATATTTAAATGGATCCTGAAAGCATATTTCTTGTTTCTACTTTCCAGCCTTCAGAGATAAGTCGAAAATAAAAGAAAATAAAACAACACTCCATTCTTTTCACACAAATAGAAGAACAGTGCAGTGAGTCTGGGGCACAATTTTTTTTTTATTTTATTCATTTTCTGGATTTCTCCATTGACTTCTAGATCAACAACAGAGAAATATTCATTTATTATTTTTATCATCCTCCATGCACTTAATTTTGACTGGCATTTTGGTATTTTGTTTGTTTGTTTTTGTTTTGTTTGCCAGAGAAATTTAACTAATATTAATGGGGGAATCATGAGTCAGATTCTATATTAAGTTAATGGATGAAGTTGCTGTGGATCAGGAACTATTTTAAGAGCTAAGTAGCACATAACAGCAAGTGTGAATTGCATGGGCATATTTGGATTTCTAATGGGCTACTGTACAGCCTAAGAAAATGAAGGTCATTATGTGTTAGACTGTGGTTAAGTTATAAGAAGGACTGGAAATAGTACAGTTTGTGGAAATACACAATCCTTAGGTAAGACCACCAGGTTCATCTTCAGATGCAAATAAGTTTTTAGAAGCTTTGCAATGCTATTTGGTGTCTAGTAACAGCCTTGGAACATTCAAAATACTAAAGTCCATGTTTCTCAGAGCATATGACACAATGATTGAAAATGAAGATATTTTTAGTAGCCAGGAATCCAGAATATCCAGATTTCACTTCAACCCTAGCAATTAAAAAATCAAAGCCATTTAGGGCCATAAAATAAAAGTAGGTGTCCATTAAAGCCAAAGGAGGACTTATGTGTTGAGAATCATTAAACCAGTGGTCTGTATCTTGATGCGCTCATGGACTGGAAAGTAGGACAATGGCAATTCTTGTTCAAAGTAAGTCAACCAACTCCTGTTAGTGTGTGACTTAGATATTTGCATTTTGGAAATTTCTTTAACTGATTAGACATACTAGGGTCACAACACATACTCTTCTTTACATGTAAAATGTCTCTGTCTCCTGTGAGACAATCCTGTCTTCTCATTTGACCTAATTCTGTCTCAAGAATATCCCCATGTGATATAGTTACTGATCTAGTCCCATGGACGGCAGATAGGGCTTGGCACAACTTACTGATGAGGTTTTTCTCAGTCCCTGCACTTTTCAGAAAGGACTCAGAGTATAAAAGACGTGTAAATTGAATCTATGCAGCAATCCACATGCAAAATACAGCTGTCAAGAAAAAATGGCATGGTCCTAATACTTTGAATTGAACATTATTCTGGATGTCAGATGAACCCAAACCAACTTCCACTACCTTGTCCTTTTGAGTGTAAAATTTTGACTATGGAGAAGCATTTTTCATAACTGTACTTTTTCTTGTATACTTTCAATAATTCTTTTTTATAGCTATCTTGCTATGAATTTTAGCGTATGGTTTAAAGTTTTTCCTTCTGAAAAAATGTAGACATCTCACAATATGCTAGTAAATTGTTATCACCTGTATTATAATTAGGTTGCCAAGTGACTCTTAAATTCTTTGAAATTTTTAATATGATTTTTTTTCATATTTGGTAGTATTTCCCACATCCTCCTAGTTGAAAATATTGAAAAAAAATTGAGGATTGATTCACATAAAATATGTCACATTCCATAATGTCAAATTTAAAATCTCTATCAGATGTGAGCAATGTAGGTATAATTCAATAGCAACATCCTTCAAGACACCTATTATAATTAAACTCATGAATTCCCTAACCTATCATGAATTCTTAAATTATTCCTGTCTCTACACCTTAATGTAATTAGAATATCTATAAGTATGTCAGAATTTTGAATATATAACATATATGCAAATTCATGTAATTATTCTATATCTTTTTTCTCCTGTCTTATCATTAAAATTGAAGTCTAAATTAGTCATCATTGTCAAGTTTTTGAATTGTCCCACTATGCTGAAAACTAGCAAAGTTTTTAATGAATATTTAGTAGGTTAGACATGTATGAGTATCAAGCTAAATATTAATATAATAGTCACTAAATATTACAAGGGCTTTGTCATAGGAACCAATCACTTAAATTTCACTTTTTTCCTTATCTTTCACTTAGCTTTTCAAAGTGAGATGCTTTTTAAATGATGCTACATTAACAAAATGTTTTTCAGAGCCTTCTTTTATTACTAGATTACATTTGAATGAGTTCATTACATAATGTCCTCAGACCTTGAAGTGTAATATTGATAATGTACAAATAAGGTTAAGTATAGAAAAACAATATCTACTTGTCTCCATTGAATCATAGCACATTAAGAATAATAAGTGTCCAGCATGAACTAAATAAGTGGATGATTCTAGATACCAGTTGTTTTTGCATTGTCTGAAATACTTGGGGCATGAAGAGTTTCAGATTATTGTATTATTGAGGTAATGTTGAAGAATATTTCTTTGTACATAATGCTATCTTTTGAGGATAGGCTAGAGTTTATAAAAAATTGTTGAAATACACTTCATCCAAATCGTCTCAAGTCACACTATGGACTAATTGTAGCTTACCTGCATTTGACTCCAATATACACATGAAGCATATGACATAATTTTCTATTCAAGCTATAATTTTGATACTCAACAATTTATGGATTAGGAAACAATTTTATTTTAGATTTTTGGATTAAAATGCTACAACTTCTATAGAAATATTTGTGTCCTATTTTGAATTTTCCTGTAATGACTACTATATTAGGTTAGGAGAAGGAAATCACCACGAAAAACAATTTATAGACATTACTATAAACTAGAGGCAGTCTGTTTACTGATACAACTTTGATCTATTCACTCTAAGACTTGTAAGGTAAGATAAATGCCAGCTGAATATACTAACTGCCTAAATCCCCACTGACCAAACTATCTCCCTTTGAAATGTTATTCATACATGTTACCTAAGGGCCTATTGAAATTAATAGAACATATTCTTGTATGACCTGAAGAGCTAAAGGAGAGATTGAAAGAGGCAGAGAACTACCCAGCTTGAAAAGATCTTATTTTGAATTCTGAAACAGCTATGACTTTGCTAAAATATGCCTTGATCATTCTATTAATCTTTGAGATTTCCTGATAAATTTGTTGGCTTTGTGATTGTCATTTGGAAATCCTCAACTAGAGGCTATTTGTTGCTATTTGAAATAAATACCACTTTTGTGTAAGTGTAACTTATTTGATTAGTCAAAAGCAAACTGTTGCTTCTTGCTAAGAGGAAAAATTACCAAACAAATGTTACTGTATTTACCCTAGATTTTTTTTTTAACAATTTTAGGTAATTGACATATGACAAAATTTAATGCATTGAAATGAAATGATCATTTGTCATTAGTATAACTGCCTTTATAGGCAGCATATTTTCTCAGAAGAGCTGTAGAGATTGTCAAGAAAATCAGAGTGCTCAATTTATAATGGGAATAAGAAAGTAAATTCCAGTGACCTTCCAACATTGCCAGGGGAATTTCTACAAAAACTGATGTTAATATTAAAGGAAAATCGAATGAACTACAAAATAAAAAATAAGAAAAAAGAAAAAAGAAAAACCTATAAGGGCTGAAAAAATAAATTATCTATCTAGGTAGGTAGATTATATTTGTAGATGCAGATGTAGAGATAGAGATAGAGATGGAGATGGAGAGATAGACATGATGTTCAACTTGATAAAATAAAATCAGGCTGAAGAAAATAAACCTTATTTTCTTACTATTAAAATATACCTTCTATGCCATTTCACATAAAGATAGCTATAGGGATTCTCCATTAAAAATGGAGCAAAATCATACCACTGTATTTCCAGAGTTAACAGTTAAATGTAGTCAGAAAATATTCAAGTATCAATTTTACAGAAAAATAATTAAGGAGTATGGTTGACTTGCTTACAAATAATTTTGTGATTATCAATAAGTAAAAGCATTTCATCATAGTTAGATATTTTTTAAGATAAAAGCTTGATGTTTGTGATTTGTGGAAGAGGCTGATAAAGGTGCTGTAACTCGCTAGGACTCACTAACAAAGAAAAAGGATTTCTAAGTAGCATACTGCTAAACAATTGATTTGATGAGACAGACAAAATTTTCAACAGCAGAAAAGAAAACCAATGACAGAAGATGTGAAGTCTGGTTCACTGTGGAAGGAATATCCAAACACACAAAGTCAACCCCACCTAAAAGAGGCTTTGTATTCTATCTGTTAAGCTTATAGAAACTTAGACCAATTCATTTAAACCAAGTGCCAAAGACCAGATGCATTACCCAGTAAGAGCCATATAATCTATGTATGTTTCACACAATTAAAATATATTGAATGTAAAAGGTTTGATGAAATAATGAAGTACGATAAAGCTTAGGCTGTACTACAATTAGCTGAATGGCCTTTGACTGGCAGCTCATTTTCTCCAGCAGCAAATCTTTAAAAGTAACCAAATAAATACTAGTCAGTGAAAATGTGAATTATTTTAAGAGTAGATCATTGTCCTTGTTTTGATTATTCTATGAACAGAAGAAATATTGTCAAGTTAAAATGTATAAACGCTATGTATTTCCTTGACAAATTGTTTTATTTTGGTAACAAAACTTTGAGTCACATGAACACGTGGACTAGATTTGCATCACTGTAATGGATCTTAAGCTAGTTCTTTAAATGAATGCCATGCTTAAATGTGTTTCTATTTAGTGAAAGCTGTATCCTAATTTTTCATGTACACACAATAGTTGAAATATTTTGGATGTAACAGCAAATTGTTGGAATGGATTTTATGATTAGTATTAAATAAACCATACTATTTAAGGAGTACTGAGCGAGGATGGGTAACAGTACTGTGACACTGCATCGATGCTACCTGTAAATTGACAGCTCTAATGAAGGGATCAGATTGAGACTCTAAGTCAGACAGCAAAGGTATGCAGATACTTCGTACCTATTTCAAGTCAACTGTGACTTTGTGAATTGAAGCCCAGTTAGATATTTCCTTAGTTGGATTCCCTGGCATTACATTTAATGGAATTCTTTTTGGATACTGATTAAAAAGACTTAATAAACACATTGGGCTTTTGATCTTTAACCTCATTCTAATCCATGCTAAATCACTGCTTTGGAAATTCTATTTCATATCTTCTTACTTGAAACCATCAAACATCCACTCTGCCAAGTGCCATAAAACAGGACTCAGCAGATGGAAGCCTTTATCTTTCTCACTTCTGGCTCCTTACTGACCAGGGATGTGAGCATCGCTGCAATGTGATTTATAGGTTATATAAGAGGCAAGAACTGCTAAATTGATAAGATCAAAAACATTGACTTTACATGGAAGAAAGTGTAAACTTTCTCTTTGATTCAGGTTTGATCTATCATGCCTGTGCAACAACTAAAGAGTGCTTTGCAAATCTACATCTGAGACAAAGAGAAGGTAGTTGTAGTCACAGGATGCTTGACCATGCCCCCCATGGTCAGATGAAATAAAGAGATCAGATAAAGCTTAGGCTATAAGACAGATAGGTAAATGGCCTCAGGCTGGTTGCTCATCTTCCTAGCAGCAAATATTTAAAACTAACCAATCTCCAAACAGAACTCAAAAAAGACTCTTAGCTTGAACCATGTTTGGATATTATGAATATAATTTTAATGACTATTTCTAATAAATGTATGACAATTAATTGCTTTAAGGAGGGATAATTTTATATAGGCAATATATAAAATATGCAAATAACTTCAATATTTATTGAACATCAGTTGGTTTACTATTGATTTCCATTTAATTGCTCTTCAATATTTCACCAGAAAGATACTACCTTTCCTTAAATTTTTTCCTCTTTGAGTTGTTTTCAAATAGGATTCATGATTAAAATGTATTAATTGTTTAAAAACTGTACTTGTGGTCAATTTACAGGGAAGAGAACTTGATTTGGGCTCAGTACTGAACCAAGGCTCTGCTTTTGCCGATATAAGCTTCAAAGATGAATTGTAAATTATGGATGAGTTGTGCCTTAATCTGTCATTGAAATCTGAGAATTTCTAGGGAATTTATGGGTGCAGAGCTACAATCAGTATCACATCATTTATAAAGGGTCAGAAGTTTGAAGCTGCCAAATGACTTTTCTATTAGCTGTGTTTGTGTGTGTGTTTGTGTATGTGTGTGTATGTGTGTGTGTGTGTGTGTACTCTCACTCATTTTCTATTTTCCCATTATGTCTTGATCAATAGTGATAAACTAAATCATAATTAAGAGAGGAGACACAAGACTGTGTAATTGGTAATAATTACTTTGATGTATGTGTGTTTGTAAACATACAAATAAAGACTGAGTTACTGAACATAGAGTTATAATATAAATATTCCACAATTTAACCCAGATGGAAAGAACTTATTTTAAAACAAATACATGTGTGTATATATATATATATATATATGCATCCATATTCAATGGTGAACATCAACTTTGTTGTCACAGTAGAACTTGAAAATATTTTGCACTGTAGAGGTATTTTCTACAGAAAAAAATCTTAAATATAAATGAGGTTAAAAAGCTATTTATTAATAGTGTAATAGTGAGGTCCTCTTTTTTTTGTTTTTTTTTTTTTTTTGTTTTTTTTTTTTTGTTTTGTTTTTCGAGACAGGGTTTTTCTGCGTAGTCCTGGCTGTCCTGGAACTCACTCTGTAGACCAGGCTGGCCTCGAACTCAGAAATCCGCCTGTCTCTGCCTCCCAAGTGCTGGGATTAAAGGCGTGCACCACCACCACCCGGAGTCAGGTCCTCTTCATTTAAGTTCCCAAAGTAACTAGTCACAGAATATTTTGTGAAAATTGCATAGAAAAGTCAAAGGGTGTAAACTGAGGAATAATTTGATATATTCAATTCACATTCATGCATAAATATGGCTACATGAAAATAATTAACAGGTACTTAGCATGGTAATCTTAATCATATGTACCTTTGTAGAAAAGATATGGCTTTTAGATTTTGAAGCATTTTAGGAATTGCTAATGGAGTTTTCAATAAATTGAGTGCACATGAGGAATAGTTAAACCCAAACTATAAGTCTAATATCCATTGCTGCTTAGATATTTCTGATACGAACTATGATTCTTCTTCATGGGAATTGGTTTGGATTATGGTGGGACATGATTATTCATGAGTAATATTTTTTACCTCACCTAATCTTTTAAGATGGCACTATGATAAAACACCCATAAATACTTTGGTAATTTTTAAATATAAAAAGTCACTAGTTGACAAAGTATTTTATGTATCCTTAATTCATTTCACATGTTCAAAAACAAACAAACAAACAAACACCCAAAAACTAAATTCATAGTCTAAATGAGGTATGATGCTTTGTAAATAGTGAGATCCATAGAACTCTGTGCCCAAACTAACTTTCAATATCACATATCCCCACAAACTCTCTGGTTAAGTACATTTTGGCATTTAAACACACACTTTTGAAAGAGCAAGGTGTGATTGTCAGCAGTACTGAAAGCTGTTCTTCTCAAAAGCATAAGTCAATAATCTGAAGAGAGGTTTATATTTTAGATGTTGTATGTCAATTGTTTCTGTCAACATTGTTATTTGCCAGGAGAATCTGTCAGGTAGATATGATAATATGACAGCTTCAAGCATTGTCTCATGTATCAAAAAAGCATGTGTAAACCAAATAGTCATATATGTCAGAAAAACAGAAAGAAAAAAAGAAGAAAGAAACAAAGATTAAAACCTTAATGCCTATACGATTTGGTTTTTGCCCATATTAAAAGTGCAATCAATACAATTCAATTATTCAAAAGAGTGGGACATGTAAAGGCAATTTCTATTTAATATCACAGGTCCCTCACTGTAGCTGAAAATGTGTTTCCTATGATCTCTGAGTGTGAAATAGTATTTATAATACTGATAGTGATACTGATTTTATTGTATATTAAACAAAACCTGCAATCAGTATAAACACTGCACACACACACACCCACACACACACACACACAGACACACACACACACACACAGAGGACAATGTCCTATAAGGACACGTTAGGCTAAAGTAACCAATACTATTTCTTCTGTCCCTATAGATCTTACACATTTCACCGTTAGTACATCTAACAAGAAGACACAATGCCTATGACCTTCTTCATGCACCAGGTTCTATGATGCACCAGGAAGCAGCAAACAGCAGAGGTCTTGCTTTTGATCACAGAGGAAACTTGCTTTCTATGGCAACTGAGAGGTTTTCATTTATATTTCAATATTCACTGCATGGTCACCCTGAATTGGGATTGAATCTAGAAAGTGATTTTCAAGAACCATATGTACTGGCTTCCACTATTTTAATATGATCCATTTCATGGAGTTGAGACATTGCTGTACTGATTGAGAGAACATGGTTCTGGGAGGGAAAATAAAAGACAAGGAGATACACAGGTTATCAGAAAATATTCATGGCAGCCACTGAAGTGCTGGGGCTACTTTGCTGACTTGATTGAGTGATCTTTGTGCACGGAATATATATTGAGAGGATGTTCCTATAGAGGTTAGCTGAGAATGGAAAACCTAGGTACAAGTGTTGGCCACAATTCTGAAGTCCCAGGATTAACAGTGAAAAGGGAAAATGAAAGTGAGCTGAGCACCAGCCTTTACTTCACTTTTCACATGTGTTAAGCTATGTTCTACTACGATAATTCTTGAATGCCTTCATTTGCTTTTGTCATTTTTTTTTAACCATAGCAAGGAGGAAGGAAACTAATACAACTACCAAGAATGACTGAACTCTTCACTTTTTTATTATATTTACTATACTCAAACTAAGCAATTCATAAAAATGCCCAAATTACTAAATTAAGAACTGGAATGTGTGAGAAAGAAGAGCAATGTGATTATGATCACTTAAACTCCCCATTTTGTGGTTCAGACTACAGATTGTAGATAATTTCTGAATAAGGATACTATAGGATGGCTCAAATGTGATGTATACATTTTAATTTGTCAGAATTGGTAGTTTCATCATCTTCAGGAGATATTGGAAATGGAAGTAAGGGTATTGAGATGAAGGGCCACCTTAACTTTTCTTGTCTGACTTAAGTGTGTTGACAAAATTTTTGTATAAGTGCCAAATGAACAAAGAGAGTATGATTTCAGTCCTGAGTTTGATTATTTCCTGCTGTCTACTCCAAATAGTCATATATGTCAGAAATATAGAAAGAACAAAAGAAGAAAGAAACAAAGACTAAAACATTAATTCCTATAGGATTTAGTTTTTTTCCCATATTAAAAGTGCAATCAATACCATTCAATTATTCAAAGGAATGTAGGACATGCAAACAACCCTGAGATTCCACCTCACACCAGTCAGAATGGCTAAGATCAAAAACTCAGGTGATAGCAGATGCTGGCAAGGATGTGGACAAAGGAAAACTCCTCCATTGTTGGTGGCATTGCAAGCTGATACAACCACTCTGGAAATCAGTCTGGTGGTTCCTCAGAAAATTGGACATAGCATTACCTGAGGACCCAGCTATATCACTCCTGGGCATATACCCAGATGCTCCAACATATAACAAGGACACATGCTCCACTATGTTCATAGCAGCCTTATTTATAATAGCCAGAAGCTGGAAGGAACCCAGATATCCTTCAACAGAGGAATGGATACAGAAAATGTAGTACATTTACACAATGGAATACTACTCGGCTATTAAAAACAATGAATTCATGAAATTCTTAGGCAAATGGATGGAACTAGAAATTATCATCCTGAGTGAGGTTGCCAAAAAGAACACACATGTTATGCACTCACTGATAATTGTATATTAGCCCAGAAGGTAGTAATATCCAACATAAAACTCACAGACCATATGAAACTCATGAAGGAAGACCAACGTGTGGGTGCTTCGATCCTTCTTAGAAGAAGTATCAAAATACTCATGGGGAACAAATATGGAGACAAAGTGTGGAACAGAACCTGAAGGAGGGGCTGTCTGGAGACTGCTCCACCTGAGTATCCATTGTGTGTGCTGTGATCAAAAGCAGACGCTGATGTGGATGCCAGGAAGTGCATGCTGATAGGAGCATGATATAGCTGTCTCCTCTATTAGAGGTGTGCCAGACCCTGATACAGAGGCAGATACTCACAGCTAACCATTGAACTGATCATGGGGTTTCCCCGTGGAGAATTTAGAGAGAAGACTGAAGGAGCTGTAGGGATTTGCGGCCCCATGGGGAGAGAAACAATAACAACCAATTGTGGGGTGATTAGCTTCACTTGGGCATGCATAGGTCCCATTGGGTTGTTGTGGTTCCAGTGGCTCTGGGGAGCAGAGGCATGGGATTTTGACTGAGTTCACTGGGCAGATGCTGTGGGGCTCCGCCAGGGCATGGAGAGATTTCAGTTTGAGGTCCAGTGGGGGCAGAGCTCTTGGATGGGGACCCGAGACAAGAAGGCTTGTGGGGATCAATTGGTCTCAGACTCCTGGGCTTGTTGGTACCACTGGGAACCACTGAAGAGTTGAGATTGGGGGTGTGCGGGCTGGACCAGTGCAGTCAAGAGGGGCAAGAGGGAGAGCTCTGGCTGTGTCCCATGGGGTAGAGACACTCTTGGTTACAGTCACTCACTTGTCTGGATCTCCAGCTAGCTTGGCTGAATTGGCAGCCTCCACAGTGGGAACATAGAAAAGTCCTCAGTGGGAGATTAGGCAGCCGCAATGGCTCATTAATTAAAGTCCTGAGTTAAATAAGGAGGGAGGAGGGAGGAGGGTCTGGGAAAGAATGCTTAATTTGCTACGCCCACTGGCCTTTAGGTATCTCATTAGTATGTAGATCTCTTGAGGCCCTAAGGCCTGTGGTCATATCCTCTACCTGTGGAGGGGCTGGCAGGGGCATTGACCTACATGACTGAAAGGTGCTGATCAATGAAGCTCTTAGATCACATGTCAGAAGCCTGGGGTCTGGGAACATGGCAAAATGTATGCCATCCCTCCCAGGTTCTCCGGCCATATCTAGCCAGTGCTCCACCAGAAACCAAACTATCCTTTTCACGGTCCCACAACCAACTAGAGTTCTCAGGGACTAAACTACCAGCCTGGGAACACATAGAGAGGGACCCATGGCACCAGCTGTATATGTAGAGGAGAATGGCCTTGTTGGGCATAGGTAGGAGAGGAAACCTTTGGTCCCTTGAAGGCTGGATGCTCTAGTGGGGGAATTAGAGGGCGGGAGGTGGGAGTGGGTGGGTGGGTGTGGGCATATCCTCATAGAAGCAGGAGGAGAGAGAATAGGATAGGGGGATCCTGGATGTGGGGAAAATGGGGGAAGGGAATAACATCTGAAATGTAAAGAAAATACCAAATAAAAAAATTAAATAAAAAAAGGCAAAATATACCCCAAAACAAACAAACAAACAAACAACAGAAACAAAAAAACAAAACAAAACAAAAACAACAAGGAAAGTATTAGAAACAGAAATGGTGACAGGATCTCAGAGACACCAAAGGGGAGGGTGACACCATAGCTAAGGCACGTGGAGACACCAGAAAACAAGCAGGTCAAGGAAAAACAGCCTAGAACTTTCAAAAAGAATGTTTTCTTTATTTCTGGTTTATGGACTGATCACAGAATCCTTAAAAAGGGAAGTTTGATGGTTGTAACCTACCAATTTATGACAATATTTTATAGTAGCCCATAGAGATTAATATAGACAACACAGTAAAGTTCTCCTTATCTTGCCATGAAACTTTGTGTACTGATTGTACATATTTCAGAATGGTCAATTTCATGATATGTAATAATTTATAACATATTGGTTGTGATATTTATAGTCAAAACATGATTTATAAATAAAACTCCCTGATACATATTTTCTGTTATTTAGAAATGTTATGTCCTAATTGTAATCGACTGCTAAGTACAGTGCATGACAATGCCACTGATAACAATGGTACTCAACACTGAGCTTGTCTATTTTGTAGCTAATGTTAAAATATATTATTTTGAAATTTCAATAGATTCCCTAGTGTAAGTTCACTGTAAGGTCTTTAGTAGGAACAAATGATAATTTCTTTCCTGATTACTTACTAGCATATGAGTTTGGATCTATACAGTTAAAAGTATATTTTATTTTTTAAACTAATTTGAAGATGATTTATAACTATAGAGTTTTCTAATACTATTAAGATGATCTTACATTTTTATGATAAGCTTAATTTTTCTTTTAATATTTTATATGACATGTAGTATCCAATCTGTTTGCCAACATTTCATAATTCTTTTTTGATGATTTCATACATATTTATAAAGAATTTTAGTGATTTCAACACTCTTACCCATTTTCCTTCTTATCCTCTTACTGTTCCAGCTGAACCCCTTCTTCACAGCAAGCCCCATTCATCTTTCTGCCTTTGTGTATCTGTGTGATGTCCTGACTTTAGGTAAGATTACTTGCATGAGTGCAAATTGGATTTATTTACTGAAAATGGACATCTTACTAGTGTTTTCACCCCTGAATAAATGACATATCTCCTAACAACCATTAACTACCCATAGACCTTCATGGAAATTGGTATGTGCCTAACAAACTCCCTCACCATGAGTGATGGAAGGTGGATGGTAGCAGTCATGTGCAGATCTTACACGGGTAACAGTTCCTGCCATTTTAGATTTTGTGCCATTTCATGCAACACTCCTGCCCATCCTCTGGCTTTTATGTTCTCTCTGCTCTGTCTTCTGTAATATATCCCAAACCGCACATGACATGGAACAAATGGCTCATTTAGAGCCCATCACTCAACATTCCCTTGTTCTCCAAAATTTAACCAGTTGTGATGCAACAGATTTCTTTGAAATACACACATAGCATATATGGTCATGTGATTTTTTTATTCTTCCACTTTCTTTTTTCTTTCTTCATTCCTCTGGTTCATATTTCCTGCTTAGTCAATAATGAAGCTTGTTTATCTAAAATGGGCTTACTTGAGTATTTGGGAAACGTGTAGTTCTGAATCTTTTTCAAGGGGGATCATTTACTTCAAGTCTATTTGTTTTTGAGTTAATCCAGTTCTGATCACATATGTGCCTATAATACCTATTTTGATGATCTAGTAGAATTTCAGTATCACATTGTATTCTAATGTTCATGGCTAAACTGGTATCAGCAACTTAGGTAGGTTTCTAGTACCAGGCATGCTATCCTCCTATTGAGTAGGCTTTTCACACAATTAGTCAGCTATGGGCCACTACCAATATGTGAGTGCATTTATTGCACCTTCATGAATAGCTTGCCATCCTGACCATTATAGTTTATAAATGTTGCAGCTTGGTAAAACTATTGATTTCTTCCTTCTCTTGGCATCTTTCATAGTGTTTTCTAGTACCATAGATGAGGAAAGTGGCCTTCAAGTTAGATGCAGCACCAGTAATCCAAGTCCAGTGTCTGGAGTGTGCATAACCTTCAACAATAGATCTCTGAAAGGAAACTAAGAGCTGCGGTAACAATCTATATTTTTGGCAGAGGTCAATTGGACTACCATGACCAACAACTTGAGAGGAGATATCTTGTATCTGGTACTGAGATTTTAGCTAGTCTATGGTCCTTGCAAGGAACATTGTCAGCCTAAGTGAAATATATGTATACATATGTGTGTGTGTGTGTGCAAATATCATCCCTCCTCAAAGATGACATTATATGCAATGAATAGAGACCATCAAAGAAAATACCAACTGGACACAATGCATATATTAACTGTTCATGGTGAGCTTAGCCCAAGGACTACATTTATATTAAAGCTTCTGCAGCTAATGTAAGATGCATGTCTCAAGGCTCATCAAGGAAGACTTTAGAAAGACTGTAAGACCCAGAATACCAAAGAATATTATGAAGCATTCTTTCCTAGAAATGGCTGCATAAGCAAGAGCAGAACAATGACCATATCAATAGACGTGCTAAATCAGAAGGGGGGGAATTTTGCAGGGCCACACCCATCTACAAAGGCCTACAAGAACTAATGACTGTTGGGAGAAGGAGAACTAGCCTGTCACACAGAGGATATCCCTCATTGGTTAACCAATATACAGTGGTCAGCCTTGAGACAATATGGACACAAACAACAAAAACAGACTCAGCAGCCTATACTTATATATTTTGCATACATATGTACACATATTCATGTAATAGTGACAGTCAAAGAAAATAAGGCTACTAATTTGAAGGGGAGAAGGCAGCAATACTTCTCAACCTGTGTGTCACAACCCCTTTAGGGCCTGAACAATGCTTTCATAGAGGTCACCTAAAACCATCGGTAAATCACAGATACTTACATTAGAATTCATCACAATACCAAAATTATAGTTTTAAAGTAATAATACAAATAAACTTATGGTTGGGGATTGCCAGAACATGAGAAACTATATTAAAGAGTCAGAGCATTAGGAAGGTTGAGAACCACAGGATTAGAAGGATTATGGTTTTTGATTTTAATTTCTAGGACTGTCTTCCATTACTTCTTAATGCCTATAACACATTGGACACTTTAAAGTTTTTGTTGTGAGCCCAGAACTGTTAATCAGGAAATGTTCTCTGTGTAGATTTTGTATGGTTTAGCTTGGGAAAGAGTGACATCTACATAAAGATTTTCCATCCATAATTAAAAATGAGAACTGTTATGCTCTATCACTTTTAAAACTACTTGCTTTACAATTTCATTTTATTGGCTAATATGTACATGATAAACAACAGGTAGCTGATATTTTCTTACTGTCTTCTCTGTCAATCATTACCTTCAAATTGATACATGTATTCCATTACTTTGGCTTTCCATGTCAAGCTCATAGTGTTATACCTGCTAGGCTGGCAATTTGCCACTGAGCTATATTGTCTGACCTGTCACATATATTTGAATGTTTATGTCCATGATCTTTGTACTTTTTGTGTCAGTTTTTAAGGCTTACTCACACCCTATCAATGTTCCTGCTTTTGAGGACTGGCTGGGTATCTGTGGGCTTAGTCAATTTATTTTACTCCTATATGAGTTATATATTCTATTTTTGTTATTTTACCAATGACTTGTATTTCATTTATACAATTTATTTGACATTCAAAAATTTCGAGTCTTAATCTTCAGCTGTCAAAAACTCAGCAAGCGTATTTTATGTATTCGTGTTACTGACTGATTTGCATTTCTTGAGAGGTCAATGCCACTGTGTCTACCCATTTTGCCTTTCCTAGTCTCCCTGCTGGATTCTGGCAGAGTCTCAGATCTGTCTTTCAGCTCTCTAAATTCCACTTAAACTCTACTAAATTTGTCATTTGTCCCATTTACTTTTAATTTTTAGTAATTTTTTTTCATTTTTGAGAGTTATACTTTATGAACTTTTCTATATTGACAACTTATTTTTCTTATAAACTGTGTTTTATTTTGATACCTTTAAAAACATTAAACATCATATGCAATGCTAATTTATATGTATTAACTTAAGACTATATGTTTGTTGTTTAACTATGTCCACTAATTGGCACTAAAACATAGTTCTTTGACTATTTGCTGACCTTAACAGCACAATCTCATATTTGTTTGGTTTCAGTTGATGAGAATTCTGCGTTCTGACGTAGAAACTCCTTGCCTTTGTTAGAACTTTGCTTGATAAGCCAATGTAAGCCTTAATTGAGGTTCCTTTGAGGCTATTCTTGTGAGACTTGCATGATTTAGCCTGCCGTAGGAAGAAAATGTAGCTCCCCCAAATCAGCACTCTTTGAGGCATTTTTCTTTATATTAATCTCATCCAACATTCAATAATAGGACTTAAAGTTTTTATGTTGTTATATTCATGTCACAGAGAGGTTTACCCCTGAAAGAACAGCAAATACTTCCATGACACTCATTTCCATTTGCATACCAATCTGAGTTTCCATATGATTGAAGGAGCTCCTATGATTTTTGTCAGTCATGCAATCAGAAGGCAACCATACATTGCTGCTTTTCCACTGCTGTTGCCACCGAGCTGAATTAGGACAGAATTTTAATAGCTGTTCCACAAGTCTAAACTAGCAACATAATCCAGAAAGCACATTTCAGACATCACATTTTAATATGTACAAAAATTTATATCCCTGAACTTCAGTATTGTGACATTGTACACCATGTTATGATAGATCTATTTTCTTAAGAATATTACCTGAGATAAGGCAACTTAACCATTCCTAAAGTGATTAAGAAATTATGCCTGCTATTTTTTGTATTGGTTTTCTGAATGTTACCACTCACCAACCAAATTATTTTCATCAGTGCTAGAGATTAAATCTAGGACTTTATGTGTGCTAAACAAATTCTCTCTCACTGAGCTTTACCTCAGCCTTCAACACAACTTTTAAGACTTTGCCTATTTCATCAGTTCTATACTCAAATATTAATTTAACCAAACTCCTAGAGCTAAATATCTAGATTGTCTCCAAGCTTTCAGTATTCATAAATAACTCTATATTTAACATCTGAGTACACAAAATTTTCACATATTTTTAATTTTTCCTAAGTATCTAAACTTTGAAACTTCAAGTCACACACTTTTCAAATGTGTTTAATGTATTGGTAGGTTACTGTTGATAAAGCTCACACCCATTATCAGAAAGAATATCCAATTTCTAACAGTTTAGTCCTGATTATTCATCTTATTTAACTTCCTTCATAAGACAAATCATTGCTATTGTTATCAAATGAGCCCATACACTCTTTTGTGTGTGCCTCAAACATAGCTTTTCCTGGAGCCATCAGATTTCTTACTATATTCCACCTTGAAAGTGCCTCCAATGTTGGTCAATCAGTAGAGCCTTTTACACAAACAGCAAAGACAAATGTGGACTCAGAGCACCATAGACTTTATTCCTCCACTTGAGAACCAACTGACTGATGGCTACTCTTTGTCTGGCTGCTTTTGGAAAGCATGTAAGTACCATTTTCTTAAAATGAAATGAAAAAAAGGAAAGAATACTGCTTCCTTAGAACTTGGAACTCATATTCACGTAAGATAAGGAGAAAACAGATAATGTGAATGAGTAAAATAGACCCAGTATAAAAAATCCAAAATATGTATTTTTCTATAGCAGTAATGCACTTAAATCAATTGATTTTAAAATCATTTTTATTGGTTTTAAAATGTCTTGTACTCAATTTCAAGTTAATCTGGGCATTGGGTATCCTCAATAATAGGGTGACTTTAGAGGCACAGAGAGGCCTGGATTTCAACCCCTAATACTACAAGAAAAGTAAAATAAAATTCAATATATTATTTGGTTTTAATAAATCCTAGTATTTATATGTATTAAAAGTTTATTTCTGGTTTTTAAAAATGCTATACTGACTATAAATCTTCAGCAATTTTACTCAAACTGTAATGTAATTAATATAAAATTTAAATGTTTAGAGCTTTGAAGATACTTAGAAATAATTCCTGCATCATATATTTTTGATGTATATGTATTTTACGACATTCAACATGTTCAGATAGACTGATAAAATTGCAAGTAACATCACTAATTAGAAACAAAATTCTGTTCAATGTACTGGATTCCTGATAGCTCATACCTTCCTCTAAATTTTCCCATCATTCTAATGTTTTTAAATTCTTTATTTTGTATTAGATATGTTGTTGTGTTAAATCTAGCCTGACTGGCAGATTTTCTACAGACCTGTTAAATATACAGAAATATCAGTAAGATCACAATCTAATATAGCCCGAGGATATCAGGCAACGCTAACAAACAACAGACAAATCTTCTGTACTTTATAGAAGCCACATAGCAGCTTCATCTCACCATTCTAATCAAGTGTAAAGTTCAACAAGTTTCTAAAAATGACAATCCATATCCTCCATTAAAATTTAAAATGTATATAAAGTCACTTTCCTTTGTACATTGATCTATAGGATGTGCAATTTCTTTCTAAAAACATATGAAAGGAACCCTTTTTGAACAGTCATTAATTTAATCCTAATTGGATAGTCATTAATTTAATAAATCATTCACTCACTGTAGGTAAGATACAACACAAAGAAAGTAGTAGAAGTGCATCATGATGACACAGTGTCCAGGTTTAGCTTTTATATATAGAGATCATGCATTTTGACTAAGTCACATTGACAATAGAATTGCAGAGTCCTTACTGGTAGAGATAACAGTGTAATTGGTTGAGTTAAACAGAGACCTCACAAGTTAAGAGGATAGACATTTGGTTCACAGCACCCATATCTGCAACCTCCATACTTAACCCAAGTTCTAAGGACTTTGACATGTCTTTCTGGCTTTCATGGACACCGGGCTTATACATGATTCACACACATACACGCAGTGCATACAGTCAAAACGCTGATTCACATAAAAATAATGCATACACATTACTCATATACATACACACAGTCAAAACACTGAATAATATAAATAATACAATAAACTATAAATAATAGCATATGGTGCTATAAGATAAACCACACCTCACATACCAAAAGTGCTCAACAAATGCTAGGTACTACTGTGAAAATTTTATCATGTAACTTTCAAAACTGTATCATGGGTTATATATTATAGGCAATGGAAGTTAAGGACAGAAAGATGGAGTAATTTGCCAACTGCCTCACTAATATCCAGCAGAAGCAGGCTTAACACTTGCCGGTGAAAAAAGTCCTTGTGCTTTCTCTCTTCCTTTTGTACTGTCCAATGTATAAAGTGGAATCTAAACGTCAACAGGACTGATGATACACAGGTGACATCAAAGAGGGAAAGTGTTAATAAATGAGACTTTTACCAGGAGGTAGAATTTTTTTCTTAGAGAGCAAAAGCTATAAAGCCCCTGAGTTGGTGGCAGGTAACCATCACCTTGATGCTGACATCTTTAATGCAACGTGGTCAGACAAAAATCACAGGGCAGTTTTAGGTGTGTCTAGTTGTATTTTGTAGAAATCACCTTGGCCATACTGCTGATGTGAGAGTTCCCTCCCTCTACCACGACTTCCATTGTGCCTAGCTGCATATGTAGCTGAGGATGGCCTTATCTGGCATCAATAGGAGGGAAAGCTAGAGTGGTGAGGCAAGAGTGGGTAGGTGGGTAGGGGAGAACCGTCATAGAAGCAAGGAGGAGGAGTGATAGGAAAGGGGATTTTAAGAGGGGAAAACAAGAAGGGGGCTAATATTTGAAACGTAAAAAATAAAATAACCAATAAAGAAAGGGAAGTTCTTCATCTTTCCCATTTTAATAAAAATGCACAATCCTCTTACGGCTGCTTTTTTTAATTGGATATTTTATTTACATTTCAGATGTTATCTCCTTACCCCGTTCCCCTTCCTCCCCACCCAGAAACCTCCTATCCCATCCCCCCTCCTTCTGCTTCTATGAGGATGTGCCCCTACCCATCCCAACTCCCCATCCTTGAATTCCCTCACACTCAGCGTCCAACCTTCATGAGACCAAAGATCTCCTTTCCAACCTATGCCCAACAAGGTAATCCTCCCCTACATATACAGCTGGAGCCGTGGGTCCCTCCCTAAGTGCTTCCAGGCTGGTAGTTTAGAACCTGGGAGCTCTGGTTGGTTGGTATTGTTGCTCTCCTCATGGGGCCACAAACCCTTTCAGCTCCTTCAGTCTTCTCTCTAACTCCTCCACTGGGAACCCCTTGATCAGTTCAACGGTTAGCTGTGAGCATCTGCCTCTGAATATGTCAGACTCTGGCAGACTTCTAAGGAGACAGCTATATCAGGCTCTGGTTAGCATGCACTTCCTGACATCCACATCTTCGACTACCTTTGGTGACTGCACATGGAATGGATTCCCAGGTGGAATGCTTTCCAGATGGCCCCTCCTTCAGTTTTTTAACATACAATAAAAAAAAGAAGTGAAGCTATTTGAAGCTTTCTGTCCCTATGTGTGTTAGTGTTAGGTCCTCCAGAGAAATAGAAGCAATAGAACTATATTTACAAAAGAGATAACAAATTATAAGCATTTGGCTTTTAAGATAGTGGAGGTTGGTAGTGGTTCAAGTATTTTTATGTTTATTTCTGATGGTGAGATACTGTTCCGTCAATATTCTCCATCATTTACATTTGAAACTGGGTCTCTCACTGTCCTGAAACTCCGTTTTAGGGTTAGGCTATCTGGCCAGTGACCTACATGAGTTTGCTGGTGTTAGGTCCTAGGCACTCCCCATTATCCAGGCACTGCAGTTCTAGGCACATGTCCCTATACCCAGCTATCTTTGATCACTGGGGAATCAACCTCAGATCTTTGTGAGATAAGTCCTTTACTGACTGAACTCTCTTTCCAGCTCCTTACCTAGACTTTCAAAGCACAGTGGGTATGCTTACAGTAGAGTTGGCACATGCATATAAGCAATGCTTGTCACTATGCTGTGTGTTTCCAATGGCACTGACTTAGAGGAAGACTTCAATATTATTTTTTTATTGGATATTTTATTTACATTTCAGATGTTATCCCCTTACCCCATTTCCACCACTCACCCCCCACCCAGGAACCTCCTATCCCATCCCCCCTCCTCCTGCTTCCATGAGGATATGCCCCCCACACCTCCACACTCCCACCTCCCCACCCTCCAATTCTCCCATACATGGTGTCCAGCCTTCATGAGACCAAGGATCTCTTCTCCCATCTATGCCGGACAGGGCCATCCTCCCTTACATATACAGCTGGAAGCATGGGTCCCTCCCTAAGTGCTCCCAGGCTGGTGGTTTAGACTCTCTGGTTGGTTGGTATTGTTGCTCTCCTCATGGGACCACAAACCCTTTCAGCTCCTTATGTCTTCTTTCTAACTCCTCCGTTGGGAACTCCATGGTCAGTTCAATGGTTAGCTGTGAGCATCTGCCTCTGTATATGTCAGTCTCTGGCAGTCCTCTAAGGACACAGCTATGTCAGGCTCATGTGCTGGCACATCTATAGTCTGCCGTAGCCTAAAATGTCAATGATGACATTACTAATGACAGACTTACACACTTCCAAAACCTTCCCTTTATGTGCTCACTCAAAAATGTATGGATGTTTTTAATATAAGAACAAGATGAAGAAGATTAAGTTTACCAATAAATACTTCACTCAACAGAACAATTTTTGCGAGCATAAAGCTGCTAAATCACTGATCCCTGCTCTTAAGCTCTTTAATGTTCCATTAAGTAGTATATCATAGATAATGTACTTTTTCTGGTTTGCTTATAGATTTTATTTTATGTAAGAGGTGTTACTATTTAGCCAAGGACACCATCAAATTCTTCACACTCTCATCTCAGTCTCTTCTGTAGTGGGATTAAATACACATATCACCGTACTTGGCTGTTTGTTTCTGAGAGGGGGTTTTCTATGTTGGTCACATTGGTCCCAAACTTGGGCTTTGAGACTCTTACTTATTAGCAGTCTGTGCCACTGGAACTATAAGCAATCATCCATATGCTTGGCAGTCATCTTTGGGTATTGGAAAGTTGAGTGACTAAGTAAGGCTCTGAAAGCTATTTGTATTTTGTAGTTAGTTGTTGGAAAATGATACAGTGGTGAAAAATGTAGATTCTCCTGTCATATCTTTCAATGGGTCTTGTGTCTATATGACCTTGGGAAAGTTATTCTCTTCTCTCAGCATCATAGTCCTCTTTTGTAGAGGAAAGTGATGTGGTTACTTATCTTACTAAATTGTTGTTAGGATAGAAATTAGATTATGTAAATAAATAATTTAGTATGGCAGTTAAAACAAAGCAAGCATTCAATAAATACAACATTAAAATTAAAATCAATTATGTTTATAAAGAGAGAGATGCATTCCTTTTTGCTTTGTCGTTTTGTAAGAGACATGGACTCATTGTATAGTCCAGGCTTGCCTAGATCTTGCTGTGTAGACTAGGCTGGCCTCAAAATTACAAAGATCCTCTACCTTTGCCTCTTGTGTTCTACTATTAAAAGAGTGCACAGCAGTTCCCAGAAGTATTTTTAAAAAATATTTTCAAATACATGATAAAGAAATCTAGGCAGGAGCATGAAGCACATTGATTTATATTTTAAAATTATCGCTTTGATGCTTAGGTTTAAGAATACATAGGGAGGAGCAAGCCAGAAAATCGCTAAGGGAGGGAAGCTGTTTAAAAACAGGACATATGTGCACAGTGACAGAGATGAAGAGAAATTGATCTATTTGAGAAATATTTGTAAGCTATCAATCACTGAAGTGATGACAGTTTAGATATGGGATGGGGGAGCAGCAGTTGAAAAGACAGAAAAAAATGTAGAATGATATCAGCTTTTTCTGGAAAGTTTTAGTAAACAATGGTAACACAGAATTACATTAAGAAGAACATGGGTGTATATATATATATATATATATATATATATATATATATATATATATACATGTATATGTATATGTAGATGTAGATATAGATATAGATATATAGATATAGATATAGATATGTCAAAGAAATATAATTAAAATAACAAGGCAGATTGACATCTGGCCCTCACAAAGGTGGTAAGTAGCATGAAGCTTTGATTCCTCCACAAAGTGGGAGATTATAAAGTTAGAGGAGGCTAGAAATAAGATGTAGTAGGGAGATGACTTGGCATATAGGCTGTTGAAAACATTACTCTAGATGAAAATATTCAGAGAGACATTTATCCTATTCCAGTTCCAGAGGCTGTGAGGCAGAACCCAAGGTGTCAGCAGTACTTGGCTGAACCTCCCCCACATCCAAGATGGCCTCATTCTGAAGTGCTGGATCTCATCTTCAAAGACATATAGAAGGACTATGGAATTATGATTTTATGCAGTACATTTCACTTTTCACTACAATGGTAAACCATAGTAATTGTAGAGCAGAAAGTTTATGGAAAAGAGGAAACTACTAGGTATTAGATGCTTCTTCTGAAGAGAGGTGTGTTGGGTAGTTTGCTATCAACTTGACACAAGCTGAAGTTACCCGAGGGGGGGAGAATCACAATTAAGAAAATGCCTTCAGAAGTCTGCACTGCAGGCAAGTCTGTGAGGCAGTTTCTTAATTAGTGATTGATTGAGGAAGAGCCTGGCTCATTGTGAGTGATGCTATCCCTGGGCTGGTGGTTCTGAATTCTATAATAGAAAGAAGGCTGAGCAAGCCATAATGAGCCAGCGAGTTAGTAGCAAGCCTCTATGGCCTCAAAATCAGCTCCTGCCTCCAGGTTCCTGCCCTATTTGAGTTCCTGTCCTGACTTCCTTTGATGATTAATAGTGCTGTAGAAATGTAAACCAAATAAACCCTCTCCATCCCAATTTGGTTTTTGGTTATGGTTCTGTTAGCTGGAAATTGATGGTACCATCTGCCATGATAGAAAAGCCATGTGAGGAGGAGCTTGGAGAAAATGGTCATAATATATATCTACAGTCAGAAAGAAGAGAGCAATGAATACTCAGGATCATCTTTCCCTTTTCTATACAATTTACAATTCTTTCTAAGAGAATTGTGCCACCCATCATGGTAGATGAGGGGGTCTTTCCATCTCAAGTAACTTAATGCATATAATCCCTCACAGGCATGCTCAGAGGAAAACCTAACCAGGTAATCCAGGTGTGATCAGAGGCTTGTTTCTTAGATGATTTTAGATCTTCTCAAATATACAAAACTAAGAATAGCATTCAAATTCTGCTGTTAGTTTGGCTGCTGTTGAGAAAAAAAAGATAATTATTTCCTAGAGATACAATTTGGCTTAAATGAAAATTATTATCATGGAAATATTTTGCTGTTAATCAATGATGCTTAAATAAACTTTAAAAATTGGTCATACCAAGCAATTTAATTCATATTGTCTTTATTGTAAATGGGAGATTCATTTGAAAGTCTGTTTTAGGTTATTTTTGATATTTTAACTTGCATAAATGTAGCAAAATTTGCTTTTCAAGCGGATCAAATAAAGCTTTTATGTATCAGAGAAATTCCTGGAGTGGTGAGTAGAATATCTCCTCTGATGAACTTTTTTTTAGAAATAGTGATTTAAATTGCTCTACTAAAAGATTTCTAACATATAAAATTAAATAATTATAATGAAATATTAATATATATAATTAAGATAAAGTAAGAAACATGGAGTATAGACTAGTATTATAGACTAATATGACAGTATTAGTGCATGTAGAATAAATATTTATGTAGAATGAATGTCTATTTGTGTATGTGTTTGTGTGTGTGTGAGAGAGGGGGTCGCTACTGGGGTCATTTCAAATCTTACTTTTCTGAGTGGGATTTGAAAGTCATTCTTTACTGCTGAAATTCTTAGCAATGTCTTTAAAGCTTAGGAGGATGAGATTTCAAAATTCTTAATGTCTTAAAACAGCCTAGAACTTCCTTGAGCTAATTCTATGTCTTTTAAGCTTAGGAACATGAGATTTCAAAATTCTTAATGTCTTAAAACAGCCTAGAACTTCCTTGAACTATCGAATCCCTGAAGCTCAACAGAGTCAACTAACCTGGACCTTGAGGAACTCCAAAAGACTGAACCACTAATGAAAGAGCATATAAGGGCTGGATGTAGCCTCCCCACTGCCACTCACGCACATATGTAGTGCATCTAGAGGTTGATCTTTATGCAGGTCCCCAGCAACTGGAGTGGGGCTTGTCCTGACTCTGTCAAAAGCCTGTGGATCCTGTGGATCTAATTGGACTGTGTTGTCTGTTCTCAGTGGAAAAGAATATGCCTCATCCTGCAGTGACTTGGTGTCAGGGTGGGTTGGTACCCAAAGTGTCCTTCCTTTCTCAGAGGTGATGGAGAGTGTGGAATGAAGGATTGGCCATGTGAGGAGGAGACTGAAGGAGGAAGGAATCAATCTGGATGTAAAGTGAAAGGAAAAATGACTTAACACATTAAAAATACTCATATTTTTAGGCCTGGATGTACACATGGAAGAAAGGGAGATCTTATGCTACTTGTTAATATACATATCTATGTGTGATTCTCAGTTTAAAGTCAATCATGAATTACGAAAACATTAAACACGATATAAATAAAACAAATGTTTTCTGTAGTTAAAGATATATTTATTCATATACAAAATCTAAAGGAGAATTTAAAAAAATGTTTACAAAGAATAGTAAAACTAACAAAATCAAAGTTCAAAATTACTATGTCTGGGTCATGTTGGCACCACTTTGAAATAACCTTTACTTGGTAAGCCAGAAGAAATGTTAGTCTGCAATAGCGATTACGATTCTTGTAATGAGTGCAGTCCTATGATCCCAGTGCTTTGCTGGCTAAGGCAGGGAGATTGCTTATTCACAGATCATCAGTGTTATATAATCTCAGGCCAATGTCAATTGTGTGGTGAGAATCAGTGTTTAGAAACCCTAAGTATACAGCTGAAGATATAGCTCAACAAAGGGGGGCAATTCTTTTCCTTGTACAGGAGAATATTACAATTCCCATTTCTAGGGTCAGATCTCCAGATCTAAAACTGGGGTTTCCCCAGTCTGTGATCTTTAAAGTGGAGTAAGACCATCTTAGTGCTGGGCTACCCACCTTTGTACATACACCAGCCACATTGTCCTCAACTTGTAGATATAAGCACTAAAAACTATGGCTACGGTACATTCTGTGTTAGAATCAGATTCTACCATATTAAAAGACAGTACATGCTCTTGAAGCATGCACATTTTGCCCCTAGTCTGTTTGGGACTATCTACATTTTAAATCAGTGTGGACAAAGCAAGACTATTGGTCAGCCGTCATGTAATAGTACTAGGCAATGAATAAGATATTAACATATCGTGCCTAGAGTGCTCAAAATTTCTCTGAGGACAATTTCTAACCAAATTCAAGCTTTTAATTTTGTAGTTATTAAATATAAAGTATTGGAGCAAATAAAGAAATTGTAACTGCAAATTAAATCTTTCCTATTCAGTTTGTGTGCATTTGGACAAACTGCTTCTCCATTAACTAGAAGTATGAAAGAAAGCCAAGATCTCAGCCCATCCTAGACTGACTAGATCAAAATCTACCTTTTAATCAACATCTACATAAAGTTTTAGGTAGACCTGGTAATGAACAAATAGGTGATTTCAAGAATTATTCCAATGCCATTAAGTTGTTTTAAATTGCTGTGGGGGTGTCTTTAGACTTCCTATCTGCTTGTTTTTAATATTCAGGGTTTGGTGGTCTTGGTAAAAACATCTCTACACATTTTGTTTTGTGTATCATACATTAAGAGCTGAGACGCTTAATTTAAAACATATATGATTAAATACTATTAGCCTAGTCATCTTCTCAGCTGCAGCACATATCATCTTTTCCCTAAAGAACTTAAAGTCATTGCTATCATGGAAAGTATGTCATGCTATATACAATATGTAGAAGGCTCGCTGGAATGAAATTTTCTGGGCTCTACCTCTTGAGTTTCAGATTCAGGAAACTAAATCTGGATATATGGTGAACTCCAAAGGAAAATACAATATATTATTTCAATGACCATATTTTTAGAACTAGTCTATGGAGACCTGACCCTGACATCAAATGATCTAAGTCTAGATAAATGGTTCTACCTGCAAGTACAGTGGTTTTGGATTAATCTCCCTTTGTAATTAAATCTGACATTCTTCATACACAAAAAACAAATAAACAAACATATAAACCAAGAGGTATTTTGTGGAAATCACAGTGCTTGTCCTCTGAAAATGCTCCTGAAAATATTCATCATTTTCAATTTCCCAATTGATAATAAGTTCATTTTCATAATAATTAATACACTGTTTTGCATTTTAGCCTTGGAATAATCTTATTTTGACAAATGCAGGGTTTATGGAAACCCATGCATTACAAAAAAAGATCAGAGCAGCAATTAAGGGTGAGGGAAAAATCAGATATGTAGCATTCTCCTCTTTTGTACAGTAACAAAGCTCCCTGAATTCTTAGAGTAGAGAAATTTGCTTAAACAGGCAGATTGCACCTTTGAATTTAGGATTAAATATTATCTAGAATCTTTTCTGAGAAACACAAGCTCAGTGACTTATTTCTGTGCTTTGATTTATCAATGCCAATAAATACTCCCACAAATTAATCAGTATTTCAGTGGAAAGGCAGTACGCTATCTCATAAAGAATTGTATGAGAATGGATGGAACAATGTCACACAATTGAAGGGGGGTTAGGAACAATGAACAAAAGACAATGTACTATTTGTGTACACAAGACTACATGAAAAATGGTGTAACCAGCTTTCTTGTAAAGTCCAGCTAATGGGGCTATAACTCATTGCTTGAAGTTTGATGAGCCACAGAGAACGATTCCCAACCTGTAAGACTACAACGTTTTACAAGTACATCTGAAAATAGATTGTAATGACGTTTTTTAGTAGATGGCAGGCAACCACTGGGCTTAAATGTATCTAAGATTTAACATTTAATTTAGGAACTTATTAATTAAATAATTTTTCTCCCAATCTCCCATATTGCTTACTTCTAAGTTAATATTATTAGACCGAAATGGTTATGTTTAGGAAAACACACACACACACACACACGTACACACACACACACACATTGTCACATTATGGTTTCAGGGCTGACAATTTAGTATTGGATTACCAATTGGTACACTCTTCGGTGAAGAAAACCAATTCTTCTGCTCTCAGAATGCTGTGGTGGCATGTAGTGTTTTGTGTCAAGTTGAGGCCTAATAGTATTTCCCCACTGACTTTGGCATGTCTATTGGTTTTGTCTTTGTTCATCTCAGGTTTAGTTAGTCATGCTGGGGAGACTTTCTGGATATCACTTTTGACATTCCTATGAGACACCCTTACATAGCAAACTCTCTGTACCTTTGACTCTAACAATTTTTTTACTCACCTCTTCCTCAATAAGCCCTCAGCCTTGGGTGTAGGAGACTGTTGTAGATAGATCAGGTAATACAACTCTACGTTTTGATTAGTTGTGGTTTTCTGTAGTGATCTTCATCTGTTGCAAAGAGAAGTTTCATGAGGGGTGAGGACTAAACTTTTCTGTGGGTATCATGGTAAATGTTTAGATTGTTGTTGGGGATTGTGCTGATTTGATAAAGTGCTGGGTTTCCTCCAAGATCCATGAATTTACTGTACCTGAGTAGTTAACTACCCAGTTGGTTTTTATTACCAGTTATAGTTTCTCTCTTGTTGAACATTTGTAAATTGGAGAGCTTCTGGTTACACCATGGCATGTGTACTACTACGCCACCCTTGGAATTATTATGCCAAGCTGTTTTTTAGTGTGGTTAATAGGTGTTATATCTGGTAGAAATGTTAAAGACTACCCTCTCTTGCAAGCCTATATGACACCTTCTGGTATTACAAAAGTTTTTCTTTAGGTAGGAAGCACTTGGGGAACTATGATTTTTATAACTTGACTAATTCTAGGCACTATTTTGACCCTTCCTTGAGATCTCAGTAGGACACCCTCATTTAAATAATCTAAAGTTGAAATCATGGTACACATGAATGTAGCATTTCATTTATTCTCCATATTAGTCTCAGATGACCTTTCAGACTTGATAAATGCTGCCTCTATTCAATCAGTTCCTGCCTTAAAAACATTACCATACTCTTTTTCCTTTTGATATTTCAGAGTCATTACCAAACTTCACTCATTTCCTCTTAAGTATATTCAGAATTTGATCTCAGCCAATGGTTCTCATTGTTATTGCCTAGTTGAAAACACCATCAACCACTGCCTATGCTAGCATTTATATCTGCAAGCTAGATTTTCTGATTTCCATCCTGATGCCTGAATAACTAGTCTCACAGAGAGGCCAGAGTTACCTTAGCTGAAATCAAGTCTAACCCCTGTTAAAACTCTAAAACAATATACAATTTTCATTTTATTATAATAAATTCCCAATCATTGTGTGTGACTTCTACAGTCATATTCCTTCGTTCCCCTCCTATCTACCATGAGACTTCTTCCGTTTCTGCTCCCTTCTCCATCACTCACAAGCCTCTGTCTTCCTCCTGAAATATACTAAGGTTGCTCACACTTCAGTGTCTGTTTCCAGAGCTTGAAATAGAATTTCATCATGTTTAGCTACACGGATTCTCTAACTTTGCTTGTGCCTTTCCTTAACGTTAAGAATTCCATAATTACTGCCTTTAAGTAAAAATCGGTTCTATTATTTAAATTATCTTTAGCCTATATGGTATAAATAGAAGTTAGCATGACTAACGTGAATTTATTTCATTATTATACATTTTCTCTCTCCAGGGTCTGTAGTTATTTTCTCATTAGAGCAAATATGAGCACATAGTAGGCATTGATAAGTGTTTCCAGAATGATTGGGTGAAATAGTCCCTGTCTCCAAGCCTCTACCTTAAACTTGCATATACAATTTGTTTTCTACAAATCATCTCCTATTTACAGAGTTATCATTACAATTTAGTTACATTTCTAAGATGGCTTGCCCCAATTAGCTTCCCCTTTGTAGCTGTAACTAAAACTGAAACAATGCCAAATTTTATCAGCTGTTACCCACATATTCTTCTTTGGAACTAACTAGAAATGGATGAGAATCCTTTCCTCCACATGTTCCATGGTCATGGATGGAGTGCAGGAGGCAAGTTAGACACCTGGGAGGAAGTCCCTGGTTACAGGGATCACATGTTTAATCAGCATTTTGTTTTATTTCCTTTTGGAACTGGTGACATCCCATTCACTTCTATGTACATGATATGCTAGCACCAAATGTCTAGGAAAGTCCAAAGCAAGCCCAAAGAATGATAGCAAAATTGCCATTGTTACTATATATTGCAGTTCCTTAGAGTATCTCCTATATTAATTGGCTTCCATTCTTCTTAGCAGTCTCACAAAGGTGGCTAGTTTGAAATCTTGATGTATGATTAAAGAGAAAGGAAACTGTGTGAGCTAAGGCTAAAAATAGGCGAGTCTTGTTTTATTCTGACATTTCAGCCTGCAACTTCAGCCCTCTACTGGGAAAACAAGTATCAAACAGGAGGACAGGGGCTCTGTTGCTTGTTTATAGTCTATGGGGACCTGCTGATGGCTGACAACACTTGAACAATTTAAAGAGCCCGACCTCTATGCTCCAGAAGCATTTCAGTGAATATGTAAAAGTCTCCGTGAGGACTCTAGTGTTTGGAAACAGAATGGCAAGATTTTGATTGAGACCCAGTATTGATTAACCTCTTTAAAGTTCTGGCAGCGACATTTCTCCCACTAAGCAGTTTGCCCATGCACTTAATACTATTAGAGCTGAGCACCAGTGGTCAAGGGCTTCATAAGAAAGAGTTCCTTTGTCTCTTTTACATTACCCTTCAGAGAATATAGACTACCCCATATTCATTTCAGACACTATCCAAAGAGCATGCTGGAGTTCAGGAACAAGAGGGAAGTCTCTGAAAGAGCCTTGAAAGAGAAGACAAGAGATCAAACTCCTTTCTCCACATCTTCTAAAATTTTCCTACTACTTCATAAATCACCAGAGTGCTCCATGATTTCATTTCTTATCTGTATAATGTGAGAGATTAAACCTACACTCCTTCTCAAAGGTATTTGCTCAGAATGAATAAATCTGGCATTATGGAAAGAAATTGACAGTTTGATTGTGGCCTTGGAACAAAGGGAGATCCAGTGCCACATCTTGTAGTTTCCAGCCCCAAACTGGTATTACCAGAACACTTCTAGACCTGGCTTCCAGTTTTGTAGCATAGTTGGTAATAAGAAGAAACATTAGAAAAATAATTTTAAGACTACCTTTGTCAAATCATAGCTCATAGTAAGAAGTGACTAAAAAAAAATCTGTTATTAGTGTCATATTTTTTATTTGAAATGAATAAAACACCAAAGAGTTAAGCAGCCAGCCTCAATCTGTAATGTAATTAAGTGATAGAAATAACACACTATCATTGAAGCAGTGCTATTTTATTGCTACATCAACCTATTTTTATCTTGTCTTTGTGTAGCATATTCCTTGAGGTCTGGTGCCTTGATTTAATTTTCATGCCTTTTGGTGTCTCTGTCTACAGACAAATATGAACTAAGATGATTGAGAATAAATACACAAGCCTTAATAAACTTTGGCCAGAGGTAGTCAGTGTCCCATGGTTACAAATCACATTTTCAAATGTGTATATCACATATCTTGATTTTTCTTGTTACAACTGAATGGGTTTTTAGCCCTAAATTTAGACAATGCATAATGAATCACAAAATAAATTATAGTGGTGTTCGTAAAGAAGCAATAATATTGGAGCAAAGATGTTGCAATCTTGGGGAGAGAAGAGTCACTGAGGAAAGGCTGGACAAAGGAAATTCTCTTGGGATGTCAATGGTAATCTTATTTGTTAGCAAGGGTATTTCTCCATCACTGGGCATATTGACTCAAACATATTGCCCGTTTGTTAAAGGAACATATTTTGCTTCTATTCTGCTAAATGTACATAACAATAAAACAACTCCTGTTTGCCTATTGCTTTCCCCAGAGATTCACCTATCATAAGAAAAGCTTCTTTTTCTGACATATGGTAATTAACACTGAAACGCACAACTGGATGATATGGACCAGAACACTAAGTGGGGGAGTGTCCTGGGAACACTGAGTTGTAAAGGGATGTCTGTATTACATCTTCCTATCATGGCTCAGGATCTGAGTAAATCATGTAGCACAAAGATTTTAAGAACCAGAGGTAGTGGAAATAGCATTTTTGATATAAAACAGGGTTGAAGCATACAAGAATTCACAAAGATTAGGGCAGCATGCATGAGGCCCAAGCCAAGCAAAATCAAAGGATGCTTAAAAGGATGTAGATACAAAGTGCCACTCCTAACCAAGAGACTGAGATGTGGTGGAGAGCTCCTGCAAGAGTGAGAATCAGCCTTTGTTTTTTCAATGATGTGATACTAGGTGTATCAATTGCCCTTGAGATGAGGCACCATGCTCAAGAGAAGCTGACCATAGCAAACCACACTTCACAGTGTTTTTAAGATAGAGAAAGAATATCATCTTAAGTGTGGAAGAAGGTGGGGAGAATCAGAAAGAATTCAGGGAAAGAAGAGGAACATGATCGAAATATGTGGTAGGAATTCTGAAAAAAACAAAAACATCTTAAAAACTGTCCTTGTATTTTCTGTTTATATGACATACGAGTCAATAAAATGTTTATATAAAATACATATTATAGATATAAATTCATTTCTGCAAGTTTAATATCTGATATAAATTCCTGTAAAGTTAAGTCTCAATCAAACACATATATTTCCTGTGTAAGGAAAACAAAGGCAAGTCACGTACCTACAATTGCAACCTACATTCTGGTGCTCTTTGGACTTTAGGGAGTCACATATTTTAAGTCTGTTGAACAGAGCAAAATATTCATTTCAAAAGTAGCATCCCTGGATATGACTGATAAAGTATCTGAAACTTTTCAGCACACATGTCCCTGAAATGGCTTTTTCTGACCCTTGTTGTCAATGCTAAGGAAGGTTCACGTTGCCCTAAGGGAATAAAATCCCTAGCTGCTAATCGGAATGGATTTTGTGTGATATGGACATATGTCTAAGAGGAATAGATGAAGACTGCCATGTCTTTGACACTTAGGACACAACAGAACAGCCCTCAGATAGTACTGATTTCTGTCAGAATCAACTCTCCACAAACAGACAGCAAGAAGTGACTTAGCGTTGAAAGGGCCCATCTTCTGTCCCTAATCCCTGTCCCGTTCTTTTGACAAGTAAGATGTTTCATTCTTCATTGACATGAGACAGTAAAAGTAGTCTCCTACTTAAAGCTGAAGTGATTCAGGTAAACAATCTTAGAAAAGTTTCTTTAGATATACAAGCTAAAAGGTTTAATGTATTGTTATAAGCCTATTTTTTGTCATTGTATAAAAAACGGTCAGCTCATAGAAGGAACTAGAAGAGGGAAATAAAATATACTGCTAAACCCAGAGACTGTTTATATAACCAATGCACAAATTTGGATATAATTTAGTTTTCTTGGATACATGAATATTTTATAAACTGGTAATAACAGGCCTTTTTTTCTATCCTTAAATATCTGTCCAAAATATTTTATGTCATATGTTGGCAAATGATTTTAACATTCACTTTTCACCTGATATATCTTTGCGCTTGTACAATTCATTTCAGAGGCATAACTTGTTTTCTTTGCTAAGATTTCATTTCCTCCCATCTCAGAATTTGATGAAATCTATTTCTTAGTTCCTCGTCTCCCACTGAAAGCTGACAACGAGTATCAGGCCAAATGTAGCTGTCCCATGTGAAGTAATTCATTCCTGTCAAAGATTAGACATTATTTTTTTCTTGACATAAGATGACTGATATTGTTCCATTAGATCCCAGAGGTACAACTTAACCACTTAAGAACTAAAACTCATTTTAAGAAATGCATTCTAGCCATAGGATTCAGTTTCCATTTTCGAGGTCAGTTGTAAAGCACAGTGGAGAAACTGACTAATAACGGATGTGTTAAAAGGAGAGTGATTTAAAATTAGTACTATCATGGGCCAGAATCAGTTAAATGATGTTATGGCCTTCAAAATGATTTTAATAACTTGTCTGTTCGGATGTTGTGATGGGGAGTTCATGGTCATTCCTACAGTGTGCCTTTCGTATCTTGGGCAACTGTAGATCTCACTTTAGCTCATTTCCAGTAAAGCCAAGGGAACTGTGACAACAGAGTCAAGTCCATGGATGGTGTGCTTTATTAGGGTGGGAGGTAGACTTCAGACAAGAATTCCAGATAAAGTAATGAGCCTCAGAAGCTGGACCATATACTCTTTTGCATTTATTTCACAGCGCTTTAGCAGAGTGTGTTGCTTGAAAGAAAAGAAAACGTTAAGTGTTCAGCTGCTTTTGTCACTTGGCGAACCCATCTCAGCAATTGAGAAACGGAGACTCAGAAGACTGAACTCATCTTCATGGCTGTTAACCACAAGAGCTCAGTTTGTTTGAATTTATAGGATGAAAATCATTGTAATAGGTAAGTGACTCAAGGTGTCCAAGTGCCAAAAAATAAGCAAAAGAAAACTCCAGATCAGCAGATAACTTGGAAAATGATAAAAATTAAAAGAAATACAAAAGAAAAGAAACCCTAGTTGAGAAATCATTTGTCTCTCCATTCCTTGCTATGTGGCCATACCGCCAATTATTGGGTGTTAATCTCGTCCCTGTGTTATTAAGGTGCTATTCTCTTCCTCCAGTATCACTATCAACTGTACTTTCTTCTTTCCATGTTACTATAAGTTAGTGTTGTCTTCTTGTGCTTCTATCTGGTGCCTCTCCCTCCCACCTGTATGTATGAAAATCAGCTAGTGTTTTCCTCTTCCTTTGATGGTACCACTATAGGGTCCTCTCTCTCCCTCTTGTTAATGTCAGGTAGCAGAATGGAAACATGCAAACCTCTGGAGGTGGGCAGTGGGAGGATCCTCTAGAAGGTACCTGGGTGGTCAGAGACTCTCAGATCTCAAAGAGAGGGGAGGGACTTCAGATGGAGTGCCCAAGCAACAATAGGGAGAGGGAACTCATAGAGTCCACCTCCAGTAGAAAGACAGGGCATCAAGTGGAGGGATAGGGTTGCCATCCCACATTCAAAAACTCTGATCCAGAATTGTTCCTGTCTAAAGGAACTGCGGGGACAAAAATGGAGAAGAGACTGAGGGAAAAGAGGTCCAATGACCAGCCCAGCTTGAGACCCATCTCCAGGGGAGGCTTCAGAGCCCGACACTAGTGCTGATACTATGGTGTACTTACAGACAAGAGCCTTGCGTGGCTGTCGTCTGAGAGACCTAACAAACAGCTGACCGAGACAGATGCAGATACTTACACCCAATCAATGGACTGAAGTTGGGGTCCTCTGTGGTTGAATTAGGGAAAAACTGGAAGAAGCTGAGGAGGAGGAAGACCCCATAGGAAGACCAGCAGTCTAAGCTAACTTGGACACCTGAGACCTCTCAGTCAGTGAGTCGCCAACCAGGCAGCATACAAGAGCTGGCCTGAGGCCCCCGGCACATATACAGCAGAGGACTGCCTGGTCTGGCCTCAGTGAGAGAAGATGCCCTAAACCTGGAGAGACTTTAGGCCCCAGGGAGTAATTAGGCTTGGTGGGGTTAAGGGTTGGAGACATCATCTTAGAGAAAGGTCAGAGGAGGAATGGGATTAGGAACTGTGGGAAGGTGGAACAGGAAGGGGTAATGAATGACTAGACTGTGTAAAAAATAAAAGTAATAAAAAAAAATCAAAACCAAAAAATAAATAAATAAAAGAAAGCCAACTCCCAAAATTTGTCCTCTGACATTTACATATGTTCTGTGGCATGTGCATGGCAGCATTTACATATAAAAATAGAAACAGAGACAAACAGATATATACAAATAATAATAATAATCATCATAATAAATAATAATAATTTTAAAAGCTCAAATTTGCACTGATTAATGTGAAAAAATTTTCTAATATGTCTAGGATAATGTATGGATCTTGGAAAATATTAGAGTCTTAATTAGCTTTTTTTGATTCTGCAACAATATAGTAACATTGGATCTGCTCCTTCATCCTTATTTCTTCACTCCTGTTAACCAGTCCACTGTCATTCAGCTTCTAGTTAGCTTACCGCTTTCTGGCACACTTATAACTTGGCATTTGTACTCATTAAAGTTTATATTTCAGTCTTAAACACTTAGCCAAGAAACCCGTACACAATGCCACTGTTGGTTGCTATTTTAGTGACATCATGAATTGTATTTCCATCTGTCAATCGGTCAGCCTTCATTTAAACAGTGCCTTGCTACCACATACTGCATAAATAAGAGGCAACTGAACTTCTCAACCAAAAGAATTGAATGGTTTATATCCAAAGAAAAATTGAAACTCTGAACTCTAAAATTGCCTGTAGATATTTTGTATTTAAGTATATGTAGTTATGGCTTGTAGAAAGGCTAGTTGTCTGGATTTACTTAATTTTTAAGCTAATGAATAATACTTTTACTCTCATCAATGTGTGCTCTGTGCAATGAAGTATACCACATACTAATTTTTAAAATATATCACTGAGTCCTCTTTTGATCATGGGCCGGTACAATACATTTTTCTTTATGTTACAGCAACATCTAATTTTCAAATTCTTAATGAGAATTATTGAAATGAGAGGCATTGTCCTGTGTCTCTGATTCAAAGCAGCAATTTTCCACGAAGATTTACGGACCGCAAAATATCTAGATTCTTTTTGTTGATTTATGAGGTAGGAAATTATGTTTTTTGGATATCTTAACACTTCTCCAAATATACTGAAAAATCAATCTTAACCCTGTTCAGCTAATTGAGATCCTGCTTTCATTATTCCAAAAAACAAATATATATTATCAACTAGAAAAAAAGAAAGGCATAACCTATTTTTATTATAAGGGTGCCCGGACACCAGGTTTAGTTTTTGGTTGAAGATCTTTTTTACTATATACTCTGGACATATACCCTGCATTCAAATATATTTTTGTGCCAATTTTCATATTGTATGCTAATGGCAATATATTTCATTAATTCCCTTCAAATATAGTGTATACAGTTGCTGGTTTTTATTTTACAATGCTCTTAATACTGGAGAAGTTCATTGTCCCTTAGAGGTTTTTCATGGCGTCACGGATTACTAACAATTAGGTTTAAAAATCTACCACACATAAAAATGTTTATGCTTAGTTTATGTACTCCTCCCTGGAGAGAGACTCGTACAACTGTACATTATCCCCACACCCCCTGAGATGAAGCTGCACTCCATCACATTCAGCCATCTTTAGGTTGATAGTTCTCTGGCTTGCTCAGTAGACAGAAATGTGCCCTTTCTTACAAGGTTTAAGAATTACTGATTTTCCCATAACTACACTCTTGTTTATTCATGTGTACAACTGCACTCACACCTAGGCACTGCCAAAGATTGTCAGGTGCATGGTATTTACAGTAGAGTAGAATTTGTATAGACTAGTGTAGACCCTAATTTTTTTAGAGTTCTCTTTGAAAAAATGTTCAGCTGTCTGTTCAAGCAAAGTGCATTATTTTCCAGTACAATTATTTAAAGTTAGGAAAAATGATAAATTTAAGATAAGCAATCTTGAAGACTTGTTCATCAGAAAAACATCAGTAATGGATAACTGGATGTTCTTTTGCCACCCGTGATCTCTTTTATAGTAATTGTACAGCAGAGCCTTTTAAAATTCAGCATGAAAATACTTAAATTGTCCAACCTGCCCACTTTACACAAACTATGGAATGTTTCGAGTTGGATTTTTTCTCTTTTGAAATCCTTTGGCTCTTAATATATGACATACAAGTTGGCTAGATTGTTAGTAAACAGGGAAATTATACTTAACATTCAAGTCTTTATAATTTAAATATCATTCTAGCTACATATCACAATTGGGAACAATTAATATTATATTCTTTACATATACAAGTGGAACATACATGCATTTGTTACTTGTTTTTTTAACTAATTAAATAGCCTGTTGGGTGGCAAATGGACAATCAATCTAAATCACCACATATTAATTTCTCTCTATAACCTTCTGAATCTAACAACATAAGGGAGACAACTATACAGGCGAAGTGGTTAACACAAAATCAATCTGTTATGTGTTCTGCATCTCTATTGCCCTGGCTGTGTGATGTGATAAGCAGTATCTCTCTGTCTCCTTTATAGTTAAATGCAATGATGCTAGAAAGCATAGCATGCTAAGTGTTCAATTTGTATATTGAATAATGGATACTTTGGAGAAAATATAGGGGATTTGAGGAAATAATGAGCACTCTTCAAAAGAAGCATACATTTCTTTGAAGACAAGGCTAGTTGTCTTTGTAAACTAGCAGTGTGCTCAGAGAAGTGATACCATCTACATATTTAAGTAGATTTAATGAGGTTTCAGTAATTTTCAAAACTTCATTTTGAAAGTGAAGATATTAAAAAGATTGATTTTTAATCCTGTAGGTATGTGTATGTTCAGGGTGTGGTATGTGCCTGCAGGTGATTGTACATGGCTACAGAGGCTAGAACAGTGTATAGGATTGCTTGTGACAGGTGGTGGTAATCTGCATGACAAAGATATTGGGAAGTATACTTATATAGCTATATATATGCTTATATAGGTCTGAAAGAGCTATATAAGCTGTTGACTGTTCCATCCCAGAAAAATCAAGATTATTTTATACCTATGTACAACAAGATATACTACTAATATGAATATATAAAAAGACTGTTGATCCAATGGCACTTTTGAAAGCCATTTTGCTTTCCAAAATATTCCAGGAATATTTTCCATCAAGGAAATACAGAAACCAATGAAGAGGTAAAGCTACAAAGGAAAACAAGTAGCAGAGTTGATAATCGTAAATTGTCCTTGAAGTAGAAAAGATAATAAAATGCATTTACCCTTGAAGAAATATTCAAACAGACCTAAACTGAAATGTATACATCATGCCTGCAGCATCAGTATATTAGAGAGGATTCAGACTGGAATCTACAGGTGTTTACTTGCCAAATCACAGTGAGAGCAAGATTTGAAACATTTGATAAACATCCAAAGACATTTGAGATGGGACATGACTCGAGGACAACCCAATGATACTTGCTTTTACACACTCATGCCTTTGTGTTATCTTCTCCCTGGAAATGTACGTTGAACACACCAACACAACAAAATCACTGTGGCAAAGGTGACAGAATGACACTCATTGAATGAAACTCTGAAATACTGTATAGTCTGTCTCATGGGTCCTGATGTGTCCTCCCTTGTATTCTTTGTCTTGAAAGAAGCCACTTACCATTTTATAATCCAGACTTCTGGATACATCCATGTGACAATGGAATGAAGCCTATTGACAATCACATCTGTGAGTGCAGGAGCAGATTCTCTGGTCTCCTGTCAATCCATCAGACAAGGGTACAGCCCAGTTGTTGGCTATCTCTACTATATGGGAAACCTTGAGCATAAAGTATTGACATACCAGGAACTTTTCCCCACAGAAACTTGAGATAAAAATGTTTATTGTTTTCAATCACTATGATTATAGATAACTATCTATGTAGCAATTCATAAATAATACATGGAGCATATTTATAGTAAAATCATAAATACAGTGAAAATGGAAGACATTACTTCTGGATTTTTATTTTATTGCATATAGTTTAATAAGGTAATCGAGTATAATAGATGGAACAGAGTTTCAGAATCATCAGAGCTAACAGTTTGAATAGTGTAGAAACCAGTGGTGATTAGAGTCAAAAGAAAACAGCATTTAGGGTCAAATGTGCAGAGAAACAAATGAAAAAGATGAATAAAAGATAGTACATAAGAGAGAATTATTTGTAATGGGTTCTAAAAATTATATATGGTAGAAACAAATTTGTTTATTTCTTTGATAATTTCTGAATAAATAGAATGTAAAATACATCATTATAAGATTATTTTTTAATGTAAAAACCTGAAAATTCTAGAGGAGGTTATAAGAAGACATTTTCAATCCTAATGTTCTGGAACAATCCAAATGCTGCCAAGTTCTTTTGAAGAGAATTATTTTTTGTTCTTAAAATATCAAATAAAAAATTAATTTATATAAGAAAGAAAAGCTAAGTCACTTGGGTGCAAATTTTATACTAATCAGAAAAACATAACTACATGTTATATGCTGCCTGTGCGTTATCCCAGGCCTCATACACACACACACACACACACACACACACACACACATATGAATATTTACCTATTGATTTGTGCACATGTATATTCAGGTGCACACATACATATCTGTCCATGGATGGAGCCAGAGGTAAATGCCAGATGCCTGTCTCAATCACTCTCCCTATTACTTTTGAGGCAGAATCTCTTAGTGGACCTTCAGTTCACGTTTACCTCTAGATTAAATATAGATGCTTTAGGGGTGTGTGCCTTTGTCTTGCAGGCTGGGATTATATATCCATGCTTCTACTCTATAGCTGGGGATAAAATTTGCCAATTGATCCAACTCATATCCCCTTGATGTTTTTACGTCTCCCTATTTCTTCTACTTTGAGCCTTCTTATCTGTATATGAAAAGCTAAGTCTCTTGGGTGCACATCAAATACGAATCAGAATAGTATAAATGCATGTTGAATGCTACCTCTTCAGCATCTCAGGATTCAGACCTTCAGCTATTTTAGACATTATCTCATTCGCTTCTCATTTCAATAAGCCATGAGCTTGGAAAATGGCTCCATTGTCCATACAGAAAAATTGAGTGTGGGAGGTGTTAAATAACATGCCTGAAGTGCAGCAGCTCATATGCATCAAGTCAAAAAGATGAACTTTGTCTGTGATTTCCCACTCTTCCAACTCACTATATCACCTTGTTAAGCAACCAAACCTTTTGTTAACCAGTTCTGTTGACATAGCAAATTGCTATGAAAAGTGATACTTTGCTACTGTCACAGAGATTTTTTAACCTAAAGTTTACATAGTTTTACTCATTTTGTCCTAACTTGATAAGTTTGAATCCTTTCCTCACCCAAGAAAATATCTTGATACTCACACTAGCGTCCAGAAGCATTTTATTTTATATTAAGCAATAAGCTTTCTGTAAACTGATATAATAGTTTCTCCTAAGAGAGGAACAATAAACTTGTAGAATGCAACCTTTTTCTACCTTCTATGCTACTAGATGCAGAGAACCATGTGGTATAGCCTATAGACCACAGGAGTCCCTGACATTTGGACTGGTCTCCCACACATCCACATAACAAGCAACCTTTTCTGAATTTCAAAGTGATCATTAACCATGCGGGGCTCACTAATATTCTTCCTTTCTAAGCCATACACTCTGTATTCCAAATGCCCAGTGTGCTGACCAAACAACCGGTGATCATTACCTTTCTGCCTTCATTAAGTTCAGACACACTCTGGGCACTTCCTGCCTAATTGCTCTTCCTTGCCTGATTACTGTCAGCTGGTGGTGTGCCTTTGCTAAGTACAGTATCAAAGGGCTCAAATATACCTTATTTTCTTACATAATCACTCTCTGCCCACGAGAATCAAGAACATAACATACCAAATTACTATGATTGTTGGGATATCATTTGGGAAACACGTCTAAAATAGATGCTCGGTGGGCTACTACTGCCTAAATTGCACTTTTTTTTCTTCTTTTCTTCATTTTGTTTTAGCACATAACTATGCAAGAGAGTGGAAGAGTGAAAAGTCTAACTCTTTGCAAGTCGGAGGAAACAAAGCCAATGTCAGACTGTAGCTTCGTTCTCCCACCGAAATATGTTAAAATAACAATGCCTTATGAAAGCTGGACTAGCATTCCAGAGGTTCCTCTTAAGAGATGTCCCAGCAAAAGAAAAACATCAATACTCTGCTTTAGAGGGCTATTGTATATCATGAATACATCATTCTTTCCAAACAAAAGTCCTTCTGAATATAGCTATGAGAGATCACATCCATTTTGTGTCTTAACACACAAAACCCGTGATCAGTTGTCGAGTTAATATTCTTAAATACCGTACTGTTTTATGTTCCTGGGAGGATCAATGAATAATAAAGAGACTCTGATTCTTGTTCGCCAGTCAGGTAGCGAAGACAGACAATAAACAATAGGCAGAATACATCTACAAAGCAGGCAATTTTGAGCATAATGAGTTGTAATAATGTCAGTAATCATGCACGTGAATCAGTCAGAGATTTGAATGTCTGGTGACAGCAGGTGGGCGTATTCCATGAGACCACATTCAAGGTAGGGCTCACTGCAAACATCAGATATGAAATAAGAGGTGAGAAACAATGATTTTTATGAGAGAAAAGGCTCTTGTTTGGGGCATCTAGAGTGTTTGAGGACCTGAAGGAGAACAGTGGCCTACAGAATAGAAAGTGACGAGGCGTAGCTTAGAGTGCCATAGCTCCACGGCAGGGATTGAGCTTTCATCATCCAGTTGCTCTCTTATTATTTTCAACAAAGAAGCAATGCTATTTCACTTGCTTTGGTGATAACAGACTGTATAAAGGCCTTGCCACTATGGCAGCACGTGGAAAGGGAAGGACTGTGGGTCACATCTAATAACAGTAGAGAGATCAATGCGCGAAGAGAAAACCCTGCATCCAGTAAGAGCTAGAGAAGAATCCATCTCTTAAATCCAGAAAAGAAGACAGATGAAGACAAAGACCACAAGTAAACCAGAAGGAAGATTAATTGGCACAGGATGTAAACCTTGCTATAGATGTCTGCTCGTTCAGAGACCTGGTGCTCAGGAGAGGATAAGAATTGTGGTCAGATCTGAGTATGTACCTTCCACGGGAGAGGGCTGCCTTCCATTGAAGAGGAGGTACCAATAATTTGTCCTAGCTGGCTTATCAGTGTATACTACTAGGCAAAATACCGAGTATCACCAAAGCTTTGGGTTTCAAAAATGAAACAAAACAAAACAAAACCCTGAGAATCTGGGCTCATCTAAAGGCATTTTCAAGCTTTAAATCATTGGCTGAGGATAGATCACTAAATATGTCATAAAAACACATACCTACATGTATTATATAAACAATGGCACAGTCTTTAGAGTTTGTAAATTCTGAATTAGAAGTGAGCACACCAAAGAGGAGCTATGGTTTCTCCACTGGGTGTTTCGAATTCAGGATTAAGTTTTACATAATTATTTTTCTTTTAAATTTCTCCAATGATATCTCTTTTCCTTAGGCCACTTTTGTCTATTAAATTTCTGAGACATCTGAGACAATCCAAATTGAACAAATATTTATTGTTCATTTGAACATTTGCACAAGGAGAAATACCAAATGAATAAAATGAAGACCAACTGAAGAAAAGGCAATCAATTTTTTTTTGCTATGGTTTAAATTTTTTAAAGGATAGAAGACAGATTTTGAGATAAATTCCTCTGTCACCAGGGTTCTTTTAAGTAGGAACACATTACAACGTATATGCTGTTTATGCACAAAAGCTAAAGCAATAATGATGTCATGCTTTTGAATTCAGTGTCGGCTTACCATAATCATATTTATAATTCTCACTAGGGAAAAATAAAAGATTCCCCTTAATTGAGTTCTTAGTTTTTTTCCTCAGCTGGAAAGTTGAGGGATGGTATTTCTATTTCACTACAACATAAAAGAAACAAACTGCAAACCAGAAGTCTGTCGCTGTATGAAAGCCCACCCCTGCCTGACTCCCTTAAAAAATAATCATTAAATGAACTCGAAGAAATCATATCCTTTGAAATGGAAATTATATAATGTCTATACTCACTTCTTAGCAAGTTTATTTTTTTCCTCATAGATGATAGGTTCTCAATATGATTTCTTCTAGACCCCACTCCCTTTCGTTTTACCTCCAGGTTTAATCCCAATCAAAGCCAGCAAGTCCTGTCCCTGTGGGGCACTAAAGAGAATTGTTTCACATTGTTACTGGGAGGATTTGTGACTTTAATTATTTTTGCAATTATTTGTTACAATTCAACTGTGATTTTATTCTATAATCACAGTTTTACTTCCTGATCAATTATTTGATGCCTCTTCAAAACAACTCAGCTAATCTAAGTTCGGCCTTGCACATTGTGTTGCTTCCTAAAGTGCTCATGTCTTGCTTTCCTGGACTACTTCAGAAAAGCAATAAACCTTCCCTAAAGGCACGCACAAACACACACACACACACACACACACACACACACACACACACACTATTGAAATACTTTGGAAAGAGTTTAATTAGTAAAAAATTCAGAAAGACACTTCACACAATCTTGACAGTTCAGCTCATTTTGTGTTTCAGCTAAGGATACACCCTTTGGCTGCCACATGTCTACTCAAACATGATATCTTGACCATGAGCAAGTTATCAAACGGAAGAGTATATACACTTCTTCACAAAGGTACGGTAATATGATTATTTTTAAGTTTGCAATGGGAAAATATATCTTCTGCTATCTTTGATGACTTTGATTGAAAAATATCCATTAATATATCTCTCTCCAATTGGTTGTTCTATTTTGATGAACAGTGATTTCTGTCTCAATAAAACATGCAACCCATATTCTCAAAAAAGAAAGAACTTCTTAAAAATGAGACAAAAGTAATCTTGTGTATGTGGAAGTGCATGAACATATGAACACCTATGTCTGAGTATACATATTTTAAATGGAATATGTGTGTACTTATAGATTATATATGTGTATGAGTTAAGTTTCATGCTAGTTTATTAGGTATTGAACTGAATTTCAAAATATAATAATTTCTTTTTTAAATTATCAGTGTCATCATTTGGGATTATCATTGAAAAATTATTTGGTATTGAATTTAAGCTGAGATTTTCAGAGCCTCATGTAATACTCACTACTACTTATAACAGAAATATAACTTAGTCAGGACTAATAAGCCAACTCTGACAATCAATCTGATCTTTCTACTTAATTATTTATCTCTAGAATTTTAGACTTCTGGCCTTATGTTGATTCATTATGCATTTATACCAAGATTGGCAGCAAACAAAACGAAACATGAAGCTGTTAGAAGCTACAAAACCTTTAATGAGTGTCTTTTCTTTCTATTACTGCTGAAAAAATTAAAAGAATTCCATCAATCCAGGAGCTTAAACCAACAGGAGTTCATTATCCTTCAGTTCTTTGGGTAAAGAAGGCAAAATGGTTTCTACTTGGCTTCAGTCCAAATGTCAGCGTGTCTAAATTTCTAAATAGGAATTATAGGGGATATCTTTTATGTTTGTCTCAGTCTGAAGAGGCCTCTTCTCTTTTTTGGTTTTTACATTCTATCCCTCATCTTTAAAACCAGAGACACCTTATTTTGTCTAACAGCAGGCCACTCTGCAACACTAACTCTTCTACTAAGCACCCTTTCGTGCTTTCAAAGGATGTTGTGACTGCACTGTAATTGCCTGGGCGATCCAAAATACTTCATGTAAATTTTATTAATTATGAATGACGATGTCTTCTGTAGCCTTGGGCTCCTATATCTACCCAGTGAAATATATATTTCTTGATTCTGGAGCTTACAGGATTGAATGAATTTTAGTGGTTATTCTTCTTATCCCATAAGGAATAATTGTATGTTTTTAAGTATGATTTTCAAAGACACAAAGTGTGCCCTTCCAAAATCTGGATAAATGCCAAGCACTGCTATACTTTATAGACCTTTTGAAAGTCACTTGCACTTCATATTCTTATTTGTTTCATTACAAATGAGATAATACCAGAATGAGTGCTTTGGGTCTTATGTAAATCTTTGTAATTATATCACTATTTTAAAAACACAACTGATGTTTATAATGTGAATAACACCTTCCCTAAATTCAACTAAACAATGCACTAGGAAGCCCTTTCTTACTGATATTTTAATACTACATATGGAAACTTGTGTACAAATGGAAATACAGATGTGTATTTTCAACAGGGAGATGCATCATATGCTGACAGGTAATGTAATTGCTTTCAGAACATCAAGGAATATATTTAGATAAATCTAAGACTGTACATTTTATTACACATCCGGTTTCAATAGTACATCATGTCATGTTCTCAATCTGTCCTTTCACAGTCCTGTTTTATTAGTTAATAACTTCATAATAGGAACATTCAGGGGTGGCGAACTTAAACTAAGAACAGAACACACAGCCTTTTCGATTTTTACTATTTGTATGTCTGTATCAAATTATCACCATTATTCAAAACTAAAATATCACACTATAAGAGGGATAGATCTGCCAATCTACCTGTTTCTGTTACACGTCATTTCTAAACTACATACTCACTGTCCTCAGCTGTTCCTTCCATGAAACAACCAACCAACCAAACAAACAAACAAACAAACAAGCAATGACAAGAAAGACAATCAATCCCACAAAAACAAGAAAAACCTGAGAAACTGGGCTTATAAAGAGAGGTTTTTTCAAACTTTAAAACATTGGCTAAGGAGGAATAGGTAGTGGTCTACCTATTTCAGACTATTTTTCCTTTAGCCATTTGATATATATTTTGTTTAACATTTGAAGAAAATAATCTTTCTATATAAAGTTTTGAGGAACTCTTATGTGCATATATGGCATGTATGTAATTCTTACCGTACCCATCAACTCCCCCCATAACTCACTCAATTCGTTTTCTTTAATGATTATTGTACATATATACACATGGGAGTGTGGACAGCCACACAGACACATGAGTACACACTCTAACTACTGAATCCGTTTAATTTTGTTCATTGTATACAAAGCTACCTACTTAATAGCTCACATGTTACAAGCTCTACCTACTTGAGATTGGACAGCCTATGTGACAGACTGTCCTTGTTACAAATGAATTCTCCCACACTCAGTGACCATAGTCCATCTGTACCATACCATGTAAGTGCATATATCATGTAAATATAAGTTATCAGAACTGATCTTAAATGAAAAACAATAAAAATCATATTTATTTGGCTGATGACTTAGAAATATAAACCAAGCACCTGCCTCTCCATTCAGGAAATACCAGGCACAGTACTTCCCAAGGCTATTCTGAAGCAGGCTAGTATTGGGGTAACTTACCAATCTTGGACTTCATTTTGCTAGGCTGATAGATGTACCCCATTCCAAACAATGCACGTAACAATTTAATGGCAATGTGGGACCGCAAATTGTACCATGCTGGCAGATACATCTTGAATAAACATTTCCTTAGGAAGCCCCTTTCCATGTAGAGGCTCTGTTTCCATTCAAGCATATCCCAGTACATGTCCTGAAACCAAGTACGGGTCAATCAAGACAAGTCAGGTTTTGGGTGCATGTGTAATAAGCTAAGCTATGTACTCTGAGTAAAATCTAGAGAGAATCTCCTATTTACTTATGTAAATATATATAGTTGGGCATAAGAGGGATTAAAACTGCATGAATCAAGGGGAAAGTCATATACAATAAATAAAGGCTCATGTAAACCAAACTGTATGAAAATCATTCCAGATATATCTATAGCAATCTGGTCTATCTTCTCTCAGAGTTCACCAAAGAAAACCACAGAAGGTCATTAAAGCTTTTGGGTACTCTGCCAGGTACAACTGCTTTTCTTACCAGTGTATCTAAAAGTTATACTTTCACATTGTTCTCAATAAAACTTCTTTTTATTTTTGTTCATGCCTCTTTTCCATCTGTTTGAACAAGCACTCAGAATGTGGAAATGCCCAGAGACCACCAGTAAAAGTCCTACCCATATTGGTGCAGGTAACTGAAAAAGAATGAAACAATCTTAATAGAATTAAGAAAAGGATATCTTTCATATTCTTTCTACAGAGCATAAAACTTTAAATGATTAAACACATACAGAAAATAAAAAAGGATGCATGACTCTTATACATACATATTTATGCAAATCAACAAATAAAATTTTATGGTATGAAATCCTGTAACGAAAGAAATACATCATAAACAAGATTTGTTCCTGGAATTCAAAGACGGTTCTATTGCAGTACGATGAATTGCATTAATGTGTCTTCATATTAATGTTGCAGGAGAATAAAAAGTGTTGCATATGTCCACGCATAAGTGAAAACACTTTATGTTCCCAAATCAGTTTTTCAAATCTAACAAGTTTAAAGGGACTTGTGACTACATACCTGGCACCCCAGGACTGAGGAGACCTGAGAGGAGGATCTCCGGATTGAGTTCCCACAGGTCTCAGTCAGACTGGACTAGATAGTGAGAGCTATTTCCTAACAAACATTCAAACAGGATTCACTAAGTTAAGATCGATACTCACTTCTAGAATATGAAAGAGTCATGTATTTCTGTCCAATGGTAGAGCTAAAAGTAATGGAAAACCTGAGTAATAGCGAATTTTTAAAAGACTATCACTGGGGCCTGAAAAGTGCTTCAATAGATGGTGACACCAGTACCACTGGGGACCTGAGTCTGATCCCTAGGGCCCACTGAAACAGCGAACCAATACCTTAAGTTATCCTTTAATCTCTTCTCCCCTCTTCTGTCTCCCCTCTCCTCTCTCTCTTCTCCCCTCTCCCCTCTCCCCTCTTCCCTCTTCCCTCTTCCCTCTCCCCTCTCCCTCTCCCTTACCCTCTCCCTATCTATCTATCTATCTATCTATCTATCTATCTATCTATCTATCTATCTATTAGCACATGGTCCTGCTCTATAAAAAGTATTTGAGTAAAGTGCAACCAAAATTTAAAACTACTAACACTGTTACTTTCTAGAACATCTTTTAGTGATGTAGTGGTAATTTATACATATATCCTAGATCTAGACAATCATGCAAAACTAAAAGAGGAAGAGAAGAAGAGGCGTGTAAGATTAATATTTACAGAAGTAATTATACAGAGGACCTATGAACCCGAAGAAACAATGTTAAAACTACTTCAAATAAGGAAATGTCATATATGCTCTCTAAAATAATATAAAGAAGTTAATTAATATTACATAAGAAATGAAATACAAAATACATTAATATAAGCCACCTGAAAAAAAAACAGTAAAATTAAAATAATATATGATAATAACCAGAGCACATAGGAAAAAAAAATACCTGACACTTATTTGAACAACATTTAAAACAACACTGACCACTATAAAAGATTTGAGCAGGCAAAAGAAGACACTGAGTTTTGCCCAACAACATTCAACCTGAAGACTATACATTAATTTAATTAGGTCTTCATGAGATAATCCATACTTTTCAAAGAAAATAATATGATGTAAAAAATGTAAAGGTGTTTGAACTAATAAGCATCCTCAGAAAACATAAATGGAAGTTTCATAAGGGAAGCTAAGAACCCTGAAAGGCCTCAATCTTAAGTTTGGTACTCCTGAGTCATCTACAGAAAACAGTATACAAAGGCTCTGAAATAAAACTACATTCAGGGGTCTTTGCTAGGATAAAGAAATAGCTTGATAGGAAGAAAATCATTAGTTTAAAATGTATTGTCTTCAGCATGGTGGTGTTAGTACACACCTTTAATCCCAGCACTTGGGAGGCAGAGGCAGCCAGATCTCTGAGTTCGAGGCCAGTCTGGTTTACAGAGTGAATTCTAGGATACCCAAGATACACAGAGAAAAAAAATCACTACCTTGAAAAACAAACAAAAAACAAAACCAAAAACAAAACAAAAGCAGAAACAAAATGTAGTATAATCTTAGTTTGATGAAGTAAAATATAATAAATTCATGCTTCAAAGTAAAAAAAAGGGACATTTTAATATGTATAAGTACATACCTCAAATCGCTGTGAGCTTATATTCCCAGTAACATAAATTGGACATGGTGAAACATGCTTCTAATCTCTCATTTGTGAGTTAGCAAAGGCAGTATCAAAAAATTAAGATCTGCCTCAGCTTCATAAGGCAGCCTGAGATATGAGATTCTTGCTTCATAAAATGTGTAAGACAAAATGAGTAAGACATTTGAATATATACCTTAAAGAAAAGTAAAATAGGGTTTAACAAATGAAAGATATTTGATATTAATGATATTAATAAAATTAAAGTTCAACACTACACAGACCACTGTTTTTTACCTATCATTTTAGCTGTCAATGAAAATTCAATAATGAATTCTATTGAGAATGCTGTGTGGAGACAGATACTTTCATAAATAGCTGGAAGAAGTAAAAATTAATGAAATATCTATATGAAGTAATTTAGCAACAGTTATCAGCATTATAAGCATATAACATTTGACCTAGCAATTATAATATCATAAAGATGTCCTAGAAATGTACTTTCAGGTGGCAGGCGATCTGTGCACAATTCATTGCAGGAGCTGCAATCAATTGTCTGTAAACAAAAGCTGTTTTAATGTATCTCTATTTTCATGACATGTAAAAAATACAAGGGCAAGAAAAATGTGTAACTTGAATCAAATTTAGGAGGTGAAGTGAAGAATCTGTATTTGAAGCCCTGCAACTTAGGGAGGATACAGGATACAGGATGCATACAAAGAATTGTGCTCACACTCTGGAAGAAACTGCAAAGAAAGAAAGAAAGAAAGAAAGAAAGAAAGAAAGAAAGAAAGAAAGAAAGAAAGAAAGAAAGAAAGAAAGAAAGAAAGAAAGAAAGAGAGAGAGAGAAAGAAGAAAAGCATGCAACCATTTACATTAGATAGCTTTGCATGTTGTCTTAGAAGAATATGAATATGGTTTTCAGCTAAAATACTGAATAAAATAGAACAAAAAAAACTTTCCAGTATCCTGTTAGTTAGTACTGCATTTCTCTACAGAAACTGCTTGCCCCAATAATAGAATTTGAAGATGCCTTAACACCTAAATGATTGGAGACAATATTTACCAGATGTAGAGTCAAATACTAATAATAAAAGTTATCAGTCCATTCAGATTTGAGTTTTCAGGTGGAGATAAATGTGCATTAATGACTTAAAAAAAGATGCTTGTTAAAACACCCATACTTTCCCTCTTTAATTAAAAAAGGAAGCATCTCTTTGTATTGATAGGAGTGGGCATTAGAGCTGCCGTCCAAACTTGATTCAGAAGTTTTGTTTGTTTGTTCAGCCTGACACTAAGAGAAGAGCTTTCTTCCTTGTCATCATCAATCTTTTCTGTGATACATTGTATCTTAGGAACATGAAGGCAGGCCACACAGGAAGGAAACTGTAATTCAAGTCAACCTGCCAGTCAGTACACTAATCCTCTAAACATCTCCACTGTCAAGGAACAGATACTTGGGTACATCTGTGCAGCAGATAAGAAAAATTATTGGGCAAAGAAATGAAAAACCAGAGAAAAGCTAAGTACACTTGTCTTCACATAAGCTTTTCATTTCAAGTGCTAAAATGAAAAATGCAGTATCAGTTAAAACTTATGTAGCAAAACATGCACACAGATATTATGTAGGCCAACTCTATAAAGCACTTCAGAGTGAATCATTTAAAACTACCAGTAAACATGCGTAGTCAATATTGGTATGATTTATTTTTAATTTTCATACTGTTTATTTTGAGTTGCATAAAATTCAGGCCAGGGAAAATTCCAGCATGAAGAAGAAAAATTACAGATGGAGCTCAACTGGAACCAACAAGTTACTTGCAATGGATACCCAGTGGGAGAAGGCAAGTCAGTTTTTTTCCAATGGGGTATTACTGAGTTTATCAGCCATGTTTCAGGGAAGGCCTTGGAGGTGATGACTAATCCAAAATGATATGCTTCTTTGGTAATGGGGAAAATGGTGCTCAGATAGAGCGAGGAAGTAGGTCAAGGCTACATGCATTAGAGTGGCGACTCAAATCCAGTCTCCCTTCGATCTGGGACACACCTCCCATTATTTTGTGCTACATAGAGCATCATGTAACATTTGCTTCTGCCTTTACTCATTACATCGTGACACACCATCAGAAGCATTTGAGAAGACAATTTGTTTAATGAAAAATAGCAGTGTTTGGTGGCTTCAGAGGTAAGAATTTATTCTCGATTAGTTAAGTATTATATTGTAGAGACAGAGAGAGAGAGAGAGAGAGAGAGAGAGAGAGACAGAGACAGAGACAGAGACAGAGACAGAGAGACAGAGAGACAGAGAGAGAGAGAGAGAGAGAGAGAGAGAGAGAGAGAGAGAGAGAGAGAGAGAACAACAATTGAATACCCAGAAAGACAAAAAGTTATTGGTACTGTACTATTACTCTGCTTTACTCTGCTTCCCTTTCTTATGTTTTTTTCTACTTTACTAATGGTTTCCAAAAATCCAAATTGCTTTAAACCTTGCAGGAAAGTAATGACTAAAACTGATCTGAGAGGCAATTCGATTATTGAAGTCAATATAATATAGATCATCATTTTATATAATTACAAATCCTGATTGTATCTGTTAGAAGTTGTCTTGGCTACAGATAATTTTTATTTACATGAAAATATTGTATTTTGAAAAGAAATAATGGCTAAATTATTAAACAGAAAACCCTAATTTGTACTTTGATAGATAATAGAAATGTCTCACTTCCTTGGCTGTTCTGTTTGTACCTGACTTTCAATGTCACTTAAATATTTGACTCACTAAGAAGTAAATGCAGTTAACTGGATTCTATTCACCTAGCCACTAAGTAAAGAAATGTCTGGTATATTTTCAGAGCTAAACTAGGTTCTGAAGCTTTTTGTTTTCCTTAAAGAACCTCATCTTTTGGTTTATAATTTTACACTACCCTGAATAGTGACCATGCATTAACATGGGATTCTATAGTCTATGCAAAGATAAATGAATAGGCACACAAGCAATGTTAAGGCCAATCGTTTTTAAATTGTACCAAACTGAGTCAGAAATAACCATGGTCTCTAAGTGCCTGCATACTTTTCCCCCCTCTTCTTCCTCTGCCTTTACCTTAGATCCTTCTTTCTGTGTTTTTTTACAATTTTAAGTCAGCATATAGAGCCTCATGTAAAAGAACAGACTAGATTCTTGTAGAGCCTCTGTACTTCCTTCTTGGAGACTTTGGCCCCAAATATTTCCCATGTCTGGTTCCTGAGATAGTTAATGTTGTTGCTATTATGGCCAGGTGCTTGACATGAATGATTTTAGAGAAGGGTTTATGTTATATCTTGGTTTCAGTGGTACCATTCTATGATGCTCAGGATGCTCCAGGATACAGTTTTTCCTACCATGGAATCCAGAAAAATATAGAAAGGGAAAACAGAAAGCAGCCAGGACATGGCATTCTCCCCAGTGATACCCTCAGTTGAGCTAGCCACTTCCTCCAGCCAGGCTCTACCATCTACATTTCATCACCTCCAAAACTGACAGCATAATATGAGTACAAGGGAGGATTGAGTCATTGACAACATCACAGCTTGCATGATCTAATCATCTTTAAACATGCTTTCACAGAACCATCGTCCCAATATATGTACTTTATTCTATCCCTAGATAACTCTTAATCTAGTTGATTGACACAGAGGCTAGTTACCAGTCTTCCTGAATTCTTCAGTCCTGACCTTTTAATGTACTCAATACTTCAGATATTTCATCATGACCATACCTGCAGTTTAGAAACCTTTACCAACAAAGGAACTGTCTATTACAGATCACATCATTGTTTTCAATTTACATTTAGAAAATACTTTGTGATATATACATATATTATTAGATATACGTACACATATATTACTAATTTAATTATAGCTTGTGTGGAAGTCAGATGACAATTTGCAGGAGATAATTATGTCATTTCTATCATGTAGAATAGTGAACCATAAAGCTTGGCAGCAAATGCTATTAACCAAATAAGATAGATAGATAGATAGATAGATAGATAGATAGAAGATTTAGATATATAATAATTATGTATATATGTGATGAATATTCTGTTTTAATGTTTCCATTACAATGTAAATACCTTTTCTTTTACATTACCAGGCCTAAGCCACTTATACAGCATTAGAAAATAGCCATATAATAGGTAATTATTACATCAACATTTTTACATGACTCCTTAAAAATAGTGTATGGAAGATTAGAACAGAAAGAAAATGAGTGTGTTCTCATAAGTTTTAGTACACATTATAATTACATATATGCATACATATTTTGTGTATAGAAAAAATGATTTGACATGTTCATGACCATAATTTCTTTCCTGTACACTTCTACTAGAGTCTATTACATCTTGTAATAGGCATATCATCATTGGCTTCATGCATGTACTGTGAGCTCAGTGCTTCTCTGGCTAAAAAATTAATACCCTTGCACTTAATGTCGAGTCTTTTTTTATTTGTAGATGAGTCTAGAAAGTCTTTAGAGTTCCATGTGTCTTTATTTTATTTTAAAAGTTAAAATTTTTCCTTATAGTATTGAAACATCTCAGTGAACCTACCCATCAGATCTTCCCTTTGAAAGAGAGTAATCTCAACTCTCAGGGGACAAGGAGAGAACAAGCAGAAGTTTAATGTCATTCTTGGCTACTTAGGCAATGCAAGGCTAGAAGGAATATATAAGACCATTTTTAAAAAAAGAATCAGAAAATAGGTTGGCATGTTTGGGATAAAAAGCAAAGACTGCAGCACATATTTAACTTGAATTTTTATTAGGAAAGTACTTGCAACATCAAAGCTGCTGTAGTCAATTTTTTTGCACATTTTCTGGAAGCCCCCTAGAGCAATAGACATGTTTTTAATGACTCAAAAAGTAGAAACTGCCAATTTATTTTTCCTCAAATAATTAAATCTTTAATTATTTTCACATATAGTTAGTAATATGCATCATCCCAGTTCTGAACTTTCAAGGATCCCTCACTTTGCTGTTAGCATGCTTCTGTGCTTGCTGCGACTACTTAAGTCATGATCAGTTGGAGGATAGCTCTCAAACTTTCACTTCTTTAAAAAAAAAATTCCAAATGATACAGGGAACTGTTGAGTCAAGAGATACAAATTATATGAAACCATAAAGTGGCATAATTGAGCAAAGCAATTTTGGTGAGAAACTAAAAAGGAGGGGAAATCATGTAAATGTGATTATTTCTAATTAGAAACAATGACTAACTAAATCAAATTATACAATGAGGATTTGATTTAGATCCCTGGAGGAAAGCAAGGCATGCATTTGCATTCGTCTTCAGCTTTTCCTCTCCCCTTATTACTTCTCAATGCTTTCTTAGACCCTTAATTGTAAGTAAGATAGCTGTTAGTCTAGATCTTTAGAATAATTCTGCACATGCAGTTTCATATTCCAGCAATGATTTGTGTTCTTTGAGGATGCTCTACACCAAAAGTTCCCTGGGTACTTGCAACACATGGAGGCATGATACCAGGTGCTGTGATGTGACATAAAAAGAGCACAAAGCTGTGATACACTCATTTCCTTCATGTCTCTACATGAACCAGGAATGCTGCAATTTATAATAAGACTAGGAATTGCTCCTAATTTGTGATCACTAGCTATGTAACCATGGATAAATTATTTAAGCGCTAATCCTCTCCCAGTGGGTATGTATAGATGAGCATCAGGCAAATTTAGGATAACGCTACTGACAAGTATCCTTGGTTAGTACTTGGAAAAGATGCAGCTTATTTTTTGGGAGTCCATCAAAGCGCAAGAAAAGCATACAAGAGCAGACCTCAGAGAATGAGTGTAGACATTTATAATAAATGAAAACGAAGAAGGACTGACAAGTCAACTTAGAGGGTTCAGATGTGTTACACTAAAGCTGAGAACTGGAGTTTCACCACCAGAACCTATATGAAGGAAGAACCAACACCCACAAACTGCCCCCTGATATCAATAAATATACACACACACAAAAGCTCTCATGCATGCAGGTATGCATGCACACATGCACTCATGCACATACACACAAACACATACTCAACAAATAAATAAACACAAAAATTTAAAAACAGAATTAGAAGAGTATTTTGTGTTTGTTTGTTTTTGTTTTATTTGAGATAGAGGGTCTACTGAGATAGATATTATTATTTTTTTTGTGTGTGATATCCCGACTGGTCTGTAACTTAGTGTGTAGATCAAGCTGACTCTTTCCCAAAGATCTGCTCATCTCTTCACTAAACATGTTTACCACCCAACTCAGGCTTCTTAGAGGCTATTTTGAATACAATATATATAAACTGTGTGTATCTCTTTTGTGTTTTCAAATTTTATTTAAGCATTGGTCTGTGTCAGCTTTTTTACCCTGATACTATTTTTAACCATGACCTTGTACAGATTTACCTCTACTGTCGAGTACAATACAGTGTTGGTCACTGAGACTGGAAAGTGCAAAATCCATGTGAAACATTCTCATCTCATCCTGTAGGCTTTACTAATTTCTCTCATGCCGCTTTCATTTTCTATATTAAGTTATGACTCTGGACACTGTCCTACATGTCTTTTTGCCTACTCGATTATTGTCTGACTCCCCTACTATCCTACCAGTACAGCAATAGAAATAGTAATGTGATTTCTATGTCTATTGCTATATCTCCATTGTCTATCGAAGTGCTTTGCTCTTGTAATAATATCAACAAACAGATATTGAATAAGTACAGTTGACATACCTATATATGCTCAATTGAAAAACTTTAGCATGGGAAGTCAAAAAGCAGAGGAATCATCCCTGACTTCACATTGCAGAATGTTGCTATCACCTCTAAATATATCTCACATGAATGAGCCCAAGTCATACTAGAGTACCCATCATTTCACAGCTTAGGATCAAAAGGCCTTTATAAGGAAGTAAACTCTAACACAGTTAACTTTCTACAGACTTTTCGAAGTACAGTGCAGCTTATAAAAAAAAACAAAAACAAAACAAAACAACAACAACAACAACAAAAATAAACCAGGGAGGACTTGGTAAGGAACAGATACTCAAATATAGGCATGATAATTTTGTTTATTTTATAAATGTTAGCTTTTTCATAGGCTAATGGGTTGTCTTTTTCATCCTGCAACTATCCTTTAGTGGGATGATGGAAGCACTACATCATACTAATCGTTCTTGGGGATGAGTGATGCTGTTGTGCTCTTCATAGAGCAAATCATATGCTGAGACAGTGCTTCCTACAGAACAGTCTATTGGAAAGTCAATGCTGTGTAGTTTCTACAGCTTCTGAAAAATATATAGGAGAGAAATATTAATGATTCAAAAATCTACTTCATTGCTTTAGGGTACCAGTTCTCATCTTCCCAAACAAGCTCTGACTCCAGAAGCTGTGCTCCTCAAGGCACTAATCCTTGAAGGCAAAAACTAGTCTTGCTTTAGAATCTACAACTTGCCCCACCTAGGAATCATTTTAAAAAATGTTGAATAGATCAACACTGAACAGGATAACCTTACATCACCTTTTCCTGGAGCCACAGACACATATAAAATGCTTAAGGGCTAAGAAGAAACAGGCATATGAAGATCAATCTGTTGTCAACTTATGTAACCTGAACCATGTCTCCAAGGTTTGGGTTTGGCATATCAAGTCCAGAAGGCATACATTTTAATAACCAGTTGGGACAATTTCTTTAACATGAGAGGAATGTAGAAGATTGAGAGTTTTGACACAGGCTTTTATTTTCATAAAATTACCACATGGTGCCCCAGTTTGTCTAGACATTGTATCTACTAAACTGAAGCCACTAATGATTGTCTATTTATTTTTGTTTGTTTTGGATTGGGTTTTAAACAAGGTCGCTCTTTGTAGCTTTGGTTGGCCTAGAATTCACTATGTAGATGGGCCTAGCCTTAAGCTCACTCAGTGCTGGATTAAAGGTGCATGTATACCATTACATTAAGCCTTGGAACAGATTATTTAAATGGGTGGTAGAGGGGGTTGTGGGCTTGTTCCATGACTCATGGCTGACAACTTGCCTCCTCTGGACAATGTGGCTGTTCCATGTTGTACTAGACTTGACTCATAAAACAATTAAATCTACATTGAAACTATATCAAAACTACAGCGTCTCTCTAGCTTTCTACATATACAAAGCCAAGCAAATACATGAATTAATCACCAGTTGCATGTTAATTATATAAACTTAGCAGACTGTGGCATTTTAATATTCTTTAAAATGGCTTTAAAGACAAATATGAGGTAGAAACTTTAATCTCAGCTAAGTGACATGGCTTAAAATAGTCAGATTAATGATAGAATGAAAGCATTTTTCATTTCTTAAGCAATGCCTAAATACTAAGGATCTGTTTATATATTCTATTTACTACTCATTTAACTATAAACCAATTCCATTCTTCCTAGATAAGAAAAACAAAGATCTGAAAATGAAGCTTCAAAAGAGTGTAAGCGATTGATTTTATTTACAAGTTACGTACACCCTAATGTTGAAATCTCTAGAACTCTGTCTTACTTTTCTACTGTTTTAATGAAATATCATGACCAGGATCAGGAGCAAGGCAACCTGTACATGAAAATGTTTAATTTTCCTTACAGTTTGAAGAGCTAGAGTCCATGATGGAATAACAAAGGAACCTATGAACACTCACATCTTGATTCACAACCATAAGACAGAGAGAACCCACTGAGAATTTGTGAATGTTTTAAAACTGCAAGCCTGTCCCAGGGCCACACCTCCTGCAATAATGCTACACCTCCTAATCCTTCCCAAAGAGCTCTAACAACTGAGGACCAAGTACTCAAACCTGTGATCCTATGGAGAGCATTCTCATTCAATTCATCATGTCCACAGAGCATAACACAGGAAAGACACAGCAGACTTAGGGTTGTTAGATAAGGAAGTTTTAAATAGAGAACCAACCATGTGAAACCACAGATACTTTTGTGCTCTACTTGCCTAAGAAAAACATCTGGACACAGGTAAACCTCATCCAGTCTACATAGCAATCAACATATGCTTCCTTTTCCTAGTCACGCATTTACCTTTTAGAGCTGAAATGTAGGTATTAAAATAATGTTTCACTGATTCAAGTCAAAACTCTAAGTAATATATGTCCCTTCTTTTTTCATCCACATGCTATGAGGTTCATCGATAGAGTTGGTTGTTCTGGCTTTAAAAAACAAAACAAAAACAAACAAACCGAAAAACCCCAACCAACCAACAACAAAACAAAACCACATACTCTGAACATTTTCTCTAACTTCCACTGTTTCATCCTGTGATTTGTCCTATGGTTCCCCGGGATAGCAAGGTAGTGTTCTCTGTTCTTGATCTGTGCTCATCCTGTTTTTTTTTTTTCTTGAATCAATTTTAATATATAAGCCAGAGAATAAACTGAGTTTTGCAGGGCCTGTTGCACATGCTACTTTTGACTCTGTATGGAGGAGGAACTCTTTTTGGCAGTTTTGAAGGAGATACTAGCTAAATACCTTGAATACTTTTCCTTGCTCTGTGTATTTCTGACTTTAAGGCCTCTACCAGACTTCTGTCTGGTAAAGAGCTCACTCACTAAATTCCATAAGTATTGCAATAAATTGGCTTCTTAGTGTGGCCATCTTGCTTATCAAATTTGACATTGACCCCTCCCTCTGTTCCCCCAGCAATCACTAGCCTTTCTTGTGTTTTTTCAAGGCACATCAATGGCTTCTTTTTCACTGATTACCTCTGTAACCTGATAAATTACTTGATTTAATTTTTAGCCTTGTCTGTGGAAAAAAAAAAGTATGTAATAATTAGTTGTGAAGCTCAAATTACTTAATTTAGGCAAAGGGTCTCCCCAAATGCTAGTTATCATTTTAAGTCTTTCCTGATCCAAATTAAAGACTAATTTTAATTAAAGTACAATCTGCCAGACACTGTTTACTGCTCTAAATGTTATCATCACTCATCCTTGGTACTTGTTGACATTTTGTAATTTTTTATACACACTATGCTTTGTTTTGTACACAGTCATAAGCATGAACCTACAGCACTGAGAAAATGGTAAATAACTATGACATGATGTACATGACAAAGAATGAACACAGGATCAGTGACCTGGCTTTGGTTAATGGCTGTGTCTAACTGCCTCACACATTTGGTCAAGCCTTTGGGCAACATGGAAACAATTATTTTATTTCCTTGCTTATGAAGTTTTGAGTGCAGAGTGTGCAGGGTCTACTTCATATTGGTTCTAAGTGGGTACCTGCATGCTGCTACACAGCCGATTGAGATTTGTCTGTCTATTGTGCTGAAAGGGAAGATAAGTGTGTCTGCCTTACAGTTTTAACATAGTTTTAAAAAATGCATGAGGAAAATGTGGGACCTACCATGACATCCAAAATGAACTGTCAAAATGAACTATCAGGTATCTAGAAATTCTCACCCCGTCAATTTGTTCCCTATCTTCTGCTCTAATTCCCTATATAAAGTGTTGGATATTGTTGTTTTTTTTTTAAATCATGCTAATTTGCATACTTCGAACACAAAAGGAACAATACTTGGGGCAATTTTCAAACAGAAAAATTGAGAACGGTACTACTCCTAGTTTGATGACGTTCATAGTTTACACTTTCATTTCTTCATCAAAGGAAGATGTTAGCAGAGAAGGGGAGATAGAACCTGTAGAGACCACCTCCAGTAGATAGGCACGGCCTCCGGTGGTGGGATGAGGGCACACATTCATCTCGAAGTTTTTAACCCAGAAATATTCCTGTCCATAAGTTGAACAGGGACAAAAAATGGAGCAGAGACTGAAGGAAGGACCATTCAGGGACTTCCCTACCTCGGGATCCATCCTGTCTGCAAACACCAAACCCCCGACACTGTTGCAGTTGCCAAGAAGCACATGGAACCTCGTATGACTATTGCTCCTTGGGAGTTTCAACCAGCAACTGACAAATGCAGAGGTGGATGCTTGGAATCAATCATCAGACTAAGCTCAGGAACCCAAGTGGGGGAGGTGGCAAAGAGACTGGAGGAGCTGAAGGGGATTGCAACCATATAGGCAGAACAACATCAGCTGGCTGGACCAGCCTGTGCTCTCAGGGATTAGAACACCAACTAAGAAGTGTACAGGGATGGATCCATGACTCCAGATGCTTAAGTAGCAGAGAATTGCTATGTGTGACATCAATGGGAGGGGAGGACCTTGGTCCTGTGGAGTTTTGATGCCCCAGGGTAGAGGAATGCTGGAGGAGTGAGGCGGGAGACTGTAGATGGGGTAGCCCCCTCATAGAGACAAGGGGAGGGAGAGAGGGAGATTGTGGGATTGGGGACTTGTGTAAGGGTAACTGGGAAGTGGGATATCTTTGGAGATGTAAATGAATGGAATGACTAATAAAAAAAAAAAAGTAAGGTGTTCCCACTGCAGAAGGAGAAGTAAAAACAAGGCTGTATTATTAAAAGACATATTTGTATTCACTCTGGTTTTGTTCTTGTTGTTTTTGTTGTTTCTTTGCTTTGTTTTGTTTCTCGTCACGTGATATTTGAAAGGAGAGGATCCTTTCCTGGGAATTGACCTGACAGCAGCACATAAATATATCTATACATTTAGAGCCATTAATTATTTTGAAAATGAGGGTGCCTCAGAGAAGTTCCCCTTCCTTCATTACAGCCAGTGTCAGAGATACAAGGACTCAGGAGAGACCGTGTGTATAAGAAGTAAGAAACAAAGTGTTCCTGAGTGTTCATGTGTCTGAGAGATAGGAGTTGTACTGGTATTTAGGTCGTTTGGTGGCTAGCATCAGGAAGAGGATGACAGAGGCCGTAAAATTCAGGGTTAATTTTACTCTGGAAAAGAACTCACAGGATTACATTTAGCTGTGTGGCAGCCTCAAATACCTGAAATGTGGGTTTTAGCATTCTTTTTTTCCTCAACAGTTCACGCTGAATTCGACTGATAAAATGAGCTCAAAAGAAGAAAAAAAATGTCACCCACTTATAAAGAGAAATGAAAACTGTTTTCAGCTGTCAGAAAATTCTTGTCAGCTACACCAACTATAATTAACCCGATATATGTATATAGGAATTGTTATAAAAGGTGTGATTACACTGTGGATGAATTATGTTGTTTTGCAAGTCAGGAAAACATCAGAATTAAATTTATAACACCACATACATTATTCCATACTCTATGATTTATTATCTAGTATTTACAAAATTTATGCCTAAGAGCCAAGCAAAAAAAATGAAGTTATTTTCCTGTTTCATAAAAATCTTATCTCTTTTAACGTATGAAAACTGTTTGCCACTTGAAAAAAAAAAGAAAGGGGAATGCAAACAGAGAAGAAAGGCAAGCTCTCAATTCATGCGGAGTGGTTGCATAAGCTACAATTGATAGCAAGGAAAACAAAAGAGGTCTTGATAAGTTCCTCTTCATTAATCTCCGTCTCCTGCTGGTGCGTAATCTATATGAACAGTGACGGGTGGAAGGGATTTGTGTGGCAAGCAATAGGTCACATTTCTCAAGAAACTAACTTTCTATGCATGTGTATACCTTAATCTCTGCAATAGAATAGTTTTTCTCTTCTCTCTTTTTCTTCGGTCAATACTTATGACTGTTTTATGACCTTCACCAGAAAAATATTTAATTTAAAGGTTTCAATATCTGTAAACGAGATGTTCATAAGAAGAGGCTCACAATAGAAGAGCTTCATTTAGGGTTTCCCTGACATAGACAAATTCTCCAATCCATTATCTGCTGTGGAGGCATTGTGGCTTCTATAAATGAGATGATGGCCTGTGTTTAAAAGTGTCTGTGAGAATACAGGGACAGAATCTAGAAGCCAACCATTGGAGTGAGGACTGGGCCCCCAACGGAGGATTTAGCGAAAGGACTGAAGGAGCTGAAGGGGTTTGCAACCCCATAGGAAGATCAACAATATCAACCAATCAGAGCTCCCAGAGACTAAACCACCAACCAGAGTACACATGGAGGGACCCATGACTCCAGCCATATATGTAGCAGAGGATGGCTTTGTCAGGAATCAATGAGAGGAAGCCTTTGGTCCTGTGAAGGCTTGATGCGCCAGTGTAGGGAAATGCCATGGAGGGGGGCAGGAGTGGGTGGGTGGGGGAATACTCTCGTAGAAGCAGAGGGATGGGGAATGGGATAGGGAGTTTCTTGCAGTAGGAAACAGGGAATTGGGATAACATTTGAAATGTAAATAAAGAAAATATCCAATACAAAATAAATAAATTTTAAAAATGTCTGTGAGTGCCTATTGAATAGTATTCAAACTTGCCCAGGGCTTACAAGGGCTTTGGTGCTGGTCCTGCTGAATCTGCATAATTATATCATACTTCAACTTATGCTCATTTGTGCCTTGGTTCTTTGGGTACACCATGAGCTTTCTTTTTTCTCTCTTGATCATCACACAGTTTTCTGCAGGTCTCAATCACAGTGTAGTCTACTTTTTTACCCTGTCTGATATTTTATCCTCTGGTTATCTGGTCAAATGCAATCTTTTCAAAAAGGCTTCCCTGATTTGTCAGTCGTTAATCACACCTGGTGACTTGTGTTCTTGGTTCTTCAGAAGGCATGAAAAAAATACTTCCCAGCTTCCTTACTGTTATGTAGAGACTGTTCTAGACAATGACAGGTTAATTCAGGCAGCAGTGCTTTCCTACAAGCTGGAAAAGTGAAAAACATCTTCTGGGCTCCCAGACTATCGTACCATTTGACCACAAGTTACTGAAATCAATAGAACCAGAAAAGCTTTACATTCATCCCTGAAACATACTTATGAGACAGATTCTCCAGAGAGTTGGATACAAGCAAGATACCCAATTTTATGGAGATCAAGTAAACTTTATTGTATTAAACTTTCATGTTTTGAGGTAACCAATATTTTTGTTATAATATTCTAATGATTTAACAGTGTTGTTTTCTTAGTTTGTTTGCCTTGTATTTCATGGCATTCTTCTAGAGTTATGTCACTTTTAAACAAGTTAATGCATTGAGATAATGTCCCTATAGGATCTAGTTGTGAGCAGTTAAGCCTGAGGACCATTTTCTATGTGATTTAAATGTGTGGGCCCAGCCCATTGTGGATGGAAACACTTCTGGGCTGGTGGGTCTTGGTTCTACATGACAGTCAACAGAGCAAATCTTGAGGAGCAAACTAGTAAATATCAATTCTTTATGGCCTTTTCACTAGCTTCTACCTCCAGGTTCTACGAGGTTTGAATTCTATACTTGACTTCCCTCAATGGACAACAATTGAAAATATGTATGTCAAATAAACCATTTCCTCTGCAAGTAGGTTTTGGTCATGGAATTTCTGAACATCAAAAGTATCCCTAACTAAGACAAATACTTCTATGGTTTTGATTTTTTTTATCACACACACACACACACACACACACACACACACAGGGTCTTTATCCTCACATATTTTACGTTAGTATTTTATCCCTGCTACAGTTTGGGAATGTCCCCCAAAGCCAGATTTATAAGCTCTCAGTAGCCAATATATGGTGTTGTTGTGAATTTACTTGAAGGAATTTATCTTGCTGGAGGCAATCCATTAAAAGACTTATTAGGAAGAGCATAAGTAAAAAGGAAGAAGGAAAGAAAGAAAGAAAGAAAGAAAGAAAGAAAGAAAGAAAGAGAGAGAAAGACAGAAAGACAGAAAGAGAGAAAGAGAAAGAGAGAAAGAGAGAAAGAGAGAAAGAGAGAAAGAGAGAGAGAAAGAGAGAAAGAGAGAAAGAAAAGGAAAAAGAAGAAGAAAAGACTTATTACTTGCACCACTCTTGCTTCTTAGATACCATAGGATAACCATTCATTCTCCGGTATGTTCTACTTCCCAGTGTTTACCACCCCATCAGCCCAGAAAAGAATCTCATCAGTCAATCATGGACTGATGACTCTGAAACTGTGAGGCAAAATAAAGTGATTCCTTCTTCCCAGGTACTGATCTCAAGTATTTTGTCACAGTGAGGGAAAATTGGCTACCTGTGGCCCTGGGGTCTGCCCTAAGTATTCAGCTCTCCCATTGCAGTGAGAAAGTTCTTCCCCACAGTATGCAAACTAGAAATCGGTACTGCATCATTGATTCACTAAAATGTTCTTTATAAGTAATAATAATAATAAACAAATAAGTGATAAGCCCAGGCCTGTGTTCTGTGATTTAACAACCACTATGACAAATCCATAGAACTAAAGAGAAATAGTGAATAATAGCAAATTACTAGAGGTTTGTAATTTATAAAGTTTGATTTAAACAAAAAAATAATAATTTGCCTATGCTATATGCCAAAATTGGCAGATGACCAAATTTGAGTGTCACTCACATATTCCAAGTAACTATACTCCTGAATGTAACTGTAGATGGGAACTAAATTTCATAGGTAACAAAATCCCCTAAAGTCTTGCTCTAAGTTCCTGTATTCTTAAGGAAAGTGTCCATGGCTACTGTATGTACATACATTTTTATAACACTGTAATCTTTTCATCTTTAAGGAAGAGATAAATGTACTTTTGTAGAACAGAATAAAATTGTCCCTGAATTCTAACACACAAGCAGTGTTGGATCAAAGATTTGAATATATTTTTGAAGCACCACTTCAAGTACTCTCGTAAGTAGTGTATCATCACCATCAGCTATCCCTCTACTTTACTTCAGAGACTGACATATACCTCAATCACGTCATTTATGTCTCACTAGCCATATGTATCATGCATATGTTAAACTTACAACTTTTCTAAATAGGTACCATGTGGATAATATGCAATTTAACCCATTCATGATTTGTAGGGAGTTGGTCTGGTGTTTTTATGTATTCAAATGCTAAATACTGGCCCCCAAGATCTGGTTGACCCCACTACGAAATTCCCACATATTTTTTTTTGTTGTATGAACCTTGCTCCCCAAGTAAATTGATCAATAAAAGGCTAATGCATGTGATTGGGCAATAGATAGAGGTAGACGGGTCTTCGGTTATATGATATATTAGCTGCATTGCAGTAGGTCAATCAACAGTTCACATTATACTTGCTACCAATATAGATGCAAGCAAAAATGACAGGGAAAGATCTGAATACAACACTCCTCTCTGTTACCCAAGTGAATTAAATAAAGAGAAATGTAGAATGACGGATTTCATTATCAGAGTTTTCAGACAGAGAAAGATTGCACCCTCATTCCAACTCAGTGTCTTTTAATGTACAGAAAACGTATTAACATGTTGAAAAGGAAGAGATTTATTTAAGGATTAAATTTTATCTCAAAAATCTCTGCTTTTATCTTTGTGAGAATACATTTGCAGCCTTGGTTGATTGTGAGTAGAAATGCGCTAGCCATCCCAGCCCCTCCACCATTTCGGGGACAAAAGGTCACCACCATTCTCTAGAAGTTCTTCCTTCTGACTAAATCTGCTTATAATTAGTAATACTAGACAATAGTTTCTTTCAAAATTATATGTCACTCTTAATCCTTCCCACTTTAAAAGGTTTGAAAGTTCATAGCATTGGGATTGTGCAGAACAAAGACTTTCACAATATTCCAATAGCTCTTAAGTTTTAGTCTACAGAAACTTTGCTCAATACAGCTTTGTACTAGAAATACACTGGAAGGAGTGTATTTTGATGGAAATATTACAATGACTCGGTTTAAGGAATGGTTCATTTCCTCAATTCAATAATATGAGTAAAAGTGTACTGAATGATCTAGATAAATATTAAAGCAGTGATAATATATAACAAATAACCAGAAACAAATATAATATGATAGACTGGAATGCATAATATCATTGGAGTCCTCAAAAAAAAAAAAAAGGTATTCACGATCATCTTTACATCTTTACAGATTCTCCCATTTGTTAGCAGAGACTTCAGAGTTAAAAGAAGAAAATCAACAGGGTCACCATAAAGAGTTAGAAAGGAAGCATAATCAAATAATGCTCTCTAAAAGACATCTTAACTTTGGAACACTGTCTGTAGTTTGCTACCCAAGTTTCTGAAGTAGTAGCAAGTCATTAAACATCGGCTATAGATCTGAAATTGAAAATGTGTATTCACAGGAACATTCTTAATCACAGGGAAGCAATGCAGCAGCGGACCTTGGTTCTAGCATTCACTTAATACATACGCATTGGTTATTGCTGTGATCACCACCCTCATTATTGCCTTGTTCTATATCATCCAGAGTTCTTTGCTCTCTCGAGTGTACCATGTAAATCCTGAGTCTGTGCTTGGGTATGGCAGAAACTGATGCAAGGGGTTAAATCCAGTCTATCCTTAAATAATTGGTAGAAATAATAATGCTGAGGATGAGGAGGATGATGATGAGGAGGATGGTGATGGTGGTAATGGTGGTGATGGTGGTGATGATGATGTTGATGATGATGATGATGATGTGATAATGATAATGATGACTGGAGGTATGAAGGATAGGGAGCTACATTAAAATCTAATTAGGCTGGAATGTGATAAATCAGAGGCAGAGTGCAGACCTAACATGTAAAAATCTTGAATAAATGACCAACACACGTATATCTCTTCTTCCTCCTCTTCCTCCTCCTTCTCCTCCTCCTCCTCCTCCTCTTCTCCTCTCTCTCTCTCTCTCTGTCTCTTTCTGTGTCTCTCTCTTACATGCAC
>NW_021628054.1:0-43202 GCF_004785775.1 Grammomys surdaster
TCTATCTATCTATCTATCTATCTATCTATCTATCTATCTATCTATCTCATAAGAGATGCCAGGAATTATCCTTGAATATGTATTATCCTGGTGCAAAATGAACAGAATGGTAGGGTAGATGTAAAGCACAAACAACTGTGTTAATTCTCAACTCACAGAATTACTTTTAAGAATCTCGGTATGTTGCCTGAGCAGATGGCTCAGCAGTTAATGTCCTCTTGAGAGGATCCATGTTCAATTCCTAGAACCTACTTGATGTCTCACAACAGCCTCCCACTCCAGTTTCAGGGAGTCTGATCCTTTCTTCTGGCCTCTGAAAGCATACACACACACACACACACACACACACACACACACACACACACACACGATACATATACCTACCTTCTGATAAAAATAGTACACATTAAGTTAGATATAAATGAACAAAAAAGAAACTCTCTGCATGTTTCTGAGAAATGAATTCTGTATGCTATAAATGTTTTAAACAGTTACAAATCAGAGAAAAACTGTCGCAGAGTACATGTTCACAGACTTTTGATAAATAAGTTATTTTGTGAACAGGTAGAGCACCACACCTCTCAGTTGAGTTTAAGTCAAGTTGAGCACATTCCTAGGGAATCACTACCCTTAAAATAATAGCCTAACGCTGGTTAAGACACCTTGCTCTTCAGCCATTGGGTGAACATTGAGCAAACACAGGAGTTAAATAAAAATCTGACAAAGCCACTTCCTTCTCTCACATAATGACAAGAAAATGTAATGAAAGCTACAACTGGACTAAAGATAACTATGCATTTCTATGAAATATTTGATCTTGAGGCAATTAGGTTTGTTTTGCTTTGTTTTTTAATTTATAACAGCTTTTTGCTACAGTGGTTATCAACAATCTTTTGTAATTAAATGTGTCATTTTCTCCCCTGATAGTTAGTAAGAAAAGTGAGAATTCATCCCATTTCTTGGGAATTGTAGTTTTCTGATTATTTTGAAACGGATGACAACTAGCTGTGTCTCCTCCCCCCGCCCCCCCACCTTGTGTGATAAAAGTAACCTGTTTGTAAAACAGCTTCTCAGGAATGAGCTTTCCCTGCCCTCTGGTGATGTACTTTTTTCTGTTTGTCTCTTATTGGCTTCTTAGTGTTACTTTAAGGTGGCCTGTGCCTGAGCTTTACAAAGGATGTGGGGTTTGGTTTGTTTGTTTTCTTTAATGTAATCTCTATACATCAAGGACAAAAACATAATGTGGTAAGTTCAGATAACTTTTTTTTTACATTCTTTTCCATATTTCGATAAGTGTGCTTTAAAAACACAGGCATAATTTATTTCAAAAGAAACAACTGCTCAACTTTCTTCTAATAGGGCTCTAAGGGCAAAATGGGTAGGCAAGAATCATCATGAAAAGCAAAAGAAACAGAACAAACAAACAAAAGAGAATATAGGAAGTTTTACAAGTGTTAAAATTTAAAATAGAACCAATAAATAGCCCATTTTTCATAAATTGTTCACATTTAGTAAATGAGACAGTCCATTTGAGAGGCCCTGAGGTTAACAAAAGACAAATAATAATGTTCTGAGTATCGTCCACAGTCATTTTGACCTTGCTTAGGAAACCATGTGCAGTGGTGGACTGTAATTATTTCATCTCTTCTTATATCCCCCTCAGTTGCTCATCTATCCATTTTCCAGTTGAGGACTGAGCAATAGGAAGACCATCCTATTGTCACAGGCCATCAGCTGACATTCCCATCAGGTATAAACACTTTGCCTGAGGCCCTATGACAACTTATTTATTTATTTATTTTATCAGCTGCCTAATCAAAAGGATGCTCAAAGTCTTAAGCTGTCATTGCGGAGTGATGGAGCTGCTTTCTGCAAAAGAACCATCACAAGAGCTATGAAGCACCACCTGCCTAATTACAGAGCTGGAAGAACCAACCATCTTCAGTAACCGTGGCATTCAATCTATTTAGTGATCCTCAAATTGGGTACCATCTTCCCTTGAAAATAAGTAGAGGAAGGTTATAATCACAGAGCCATAGAATGAAGGTGATGGAGCAAGAGCTTTAGGCAGGCTTCGTGTTCCCTCCTGTGAAAAATATCACCATTTATTATCACTCATTAAATTTTAATTTTATAAGGCATCTTTAAAAGGTCATTTGTTTGGATTGGAATTTTGCAGACAACATTACTGACTGGTTAACTACTGGGAAAAAAACAAATCTTCATAGATTTACTGTTTTAAGCTATTATTAAGTAGGCACCTTTAAACAGAACAGAACAAATTATTTCTCACATAGAGCAAGATTGCTCTCCTTTCTGTGTAATTTAATTTGCACAATATTTTCAGTTGATTTTGGCAGAGAAGCACCTCAGAAACCTAATTAGAAGTGGAAAATCATTAGCATACAAAAGGTTTAAACCTATAGTTGTGATATGACAAGTTTGAACCAAGATAGAGGCTATAAAATAAAAATGGCATAACCAAGAGATGGTAAGCTTAACAGAGATCTTCTCTTTGTGTTTCCTGAAAATACCATCAAATGTTCTTTTTCTGAATCTTGTGTTATTAGGGACTACAATCACTCCCAAATTCTGATTCAAAGTGGCTTTGTGTAACTGTATTGTTATAATAGATATTTATACACACAAAATCTATACAAATTATATCTTTTATTCATCAAAAGCAATGAGGAGGGAAGTAGCATCAAGATTTCCAGATGTTTCATGTGTGCTTTGTTATGTAACCCTGGAACACTTGGGGAGAGAAGTTGAGTCACTTACAAACTAAAGGGAAACTCTTTAAGGAAGGGAAGACGAATTAGAAAATCCATGTAAAGATGGCAGTCTGAGAGAAAAGGCACCACCTTAACCCAGATTGCTTTTTCCTTCAACAAATATCCTCAAAACTATACTTTTTGCTGAAAGAAGGTGAGTCTAGCAGCGTGCAAGTGGGAGTTAACTAATATTTATATAAAGGGAAAGGTGCTGAATATTTAGAGTTTCTTCAGGGCATATAGCTTCTTTAGCAGCTACTAGTATGCACCACAAAACAGCTGGGGATGTGAATGCAATGTAAAGCAAGAGGCTGACAGTGTCCTCATAAAACTTTATTTAGAAATATGGGCAGAAAGCAAGACTTGGTCAAATGGCCACAGTTAGATTTGCAGGGTCGAATGTAAGCTATATAAGATGTGAACTTTATTTTCACAATGTTCTACGACTCAATGCTTGAAAGAATAATCCATAATTAATGAGGATGTTATAAATAATGCCAGCTACTACTTACATGGTCCTTCTTATGTGCTGAACACATTTGTTTGTTTGGAATAACTCATATATTTTCACAGTGTCCTTGTAAGCTAGTGACTACTTTATTTTAGGAGATAAAGGAATTGAGAGTAAATGATTAATTTGTTGAGATAAATATCATTTAAGGGTGGGGAAATGAGGGTTAAAATTATGTAAGTATATAAGGTAGATTGAGATTTCTGATAATTAGATAATTGAATGAATGGATAAATTAAGAATTGACTGAGTCAAGAGAAAGTCATTTCTGGCCATTTTTTTTTTCAAACAGAACTGTATCTCTTGGTTATTTGGAAAATATTACTCCTCTGAAATTGTATAGCTTGAGGTAATTTTTTTCTTAAAGATACATAAGTGGAAACTGTCACTGAATACATATTGTTACTATTGAGCATTCATTAAGCTAGTTGTTATATTTTAATATGATTGTGGGTTTGGTCCTTGGGTAAGAACATTTTCTTTAAGAAAGGCAGAAAGATGATGGAAGGGAAATGAGTAAGATCAAAAGACTGGAAAAGAAAATTAAGCCAGGGGAAGTGACACTCTGGTGAAATGAGAAAAAAATTGTTATGAGATCTTTTATTCAAAAGTATTTACCAAGGGCTTAGCATCTTAGAGGCTCTTAGCTCTATCCTAGAGATACATTGATTAGAAAAAGAAACAATAATCAGGGCTGCGTCAATCATAAGGCTTATAGTATATTAAGGAGACAACATAAAATAAACATCATGTAAATATAGGATTACCAATCATGGCAGGTGCCACCAGGAAATAAATAGATGCTGTGAGAATATACCTGCAGAATTTAATTTACAACAGGATGTTGGAAAGTTCTCCTTGAGGAAAGGATATTCAAAATGAGTGCTGTAGAGAAGTAGGCTTTCTCTGGAGGAAGAAGAAAGAGAGAGTTCCCCATGCAAATAACTGCAGGAGTGGAAAAGACCAGGGATGGGAAGGAATTGAGAACATTAGAAACAAAACAAGACAGCTTAGCCAAAGAATACTATCGAATCACAAGGACCAAGTGCAACAAGCCAAATGGATTTGTTAATCATACTAGAGATGTTAGAAGACTTTTATTTGTAATATTTTCTTGGAAGTTAAATGGGAAGCTATTACATGTGATGAAAATACATTGATTACCTTATAAACATAAAAGAAAGCTGGCCATTTTGAGGCAGAAGTTGTTAAGTATCTAAGAAGGAGAGAGTGGGAGGTCAGTTAAAATGACATTATCATAGGTCAAGAGAGATGGCTGTGTGTAGGCATGCATTAAGAATGAATAGTAAGGCTGTAGATTAAGGGGTGATTTGGAAATAGATTTTGGCATAAATTTGGCAGTTAGAACAAATAGAAGAGAGACAATTTAAGTAGTAAAGTGATAAGGAAGAAATTCAAATGTCAAGTTTGGATGGTTGCAATTCCAGGCAACTGAAAGGTAGCTAAATGTAGGTTCTAGCAAACATGTCTTTCAAAAGAGGGAGCTGGACAAGAGATTGAGGTGGCAAGCTTCCTGGTTTAGCTGACAATAAGTTGTGGCTGTGGAAGACCACTCAGGAAAAGATTGTAGAGCCAGAATGTTATTACTAAGGTGGGGGCATAGGCAGCAACTTCTGAAGCAAAGTTTAAAGAGGAACAAAGAGAAATGACACTAAGATTTGGGGCTGGAGAGATATTTCCACAGTTAAGAGCACTGGATGCTGTTCCAGAGGACCCAGATTTGGTTCTCAGCGCTAAGGTGGAAGCTAACTACCATCTGAAATTACAGTTCTAGAGAATCCTGTGCCCTCTTCTGTCCTCTGCAGGTACTACACAAACATAGATGACAGAATTTTATTCAAACACCCATACACATAATAGGACGGTAAATCTTATTTTAAATGTTAGAAGTCATTCTTTCTGTCCCTCCCCCCCCATAGCACCCATGTGATCATTGGTTGTGCATACATGGCTTGGCCTTTGCCTCTGTCCCCCACCACCATTGCTGAAATCTCTGACTAGCACTTAGATATTAACAACCACCCTTCCTGCATTGTCTCTCTTTTCTTTACTTAATTATATTCTCTCATTCACCCTGAAGCTTTCAGAACCATATGGCATGACGAATATTTTTTCATTGCTATACTTTTATCTTACACTTGGGTCTTATATTCACAATCTTTAACCCCAGCAAAAGCTTTTGTTATGATTGATCATCAGTAGTCTATATAATGGAAATCAAAAAAACCTGCCTATTTCTTCATATTGCCTGAATTCTCACCTTATCCTGGAGAAGTACATGCTTCCTTGAAGACATCTCTCTTGGCATGATGTGTCAATAAATAAAATATATATCGAAATGTAAGAAAAAGCAAATAAGGGACAAATCTACAATAAATCTATGAAGAAAAATAAGATTAAATAAAAGAAGTGTGCATGAAGCCAACATTCTAGATGAAAAGAGGAAGAACTACCTCTCTAGAATGCTGGTCCATTTTTTTTCTGCTGGCAGCAACCATGGGAGCATGTAGTAAGCTGTGCTGTAATTTTGTAGAAAACTCCCATAGAGTTTTCTACAATGGTGTTGTAATTTCACATCCACCAATGGTGTTCAAGTGCTTCATTCATCCCATACTGTTGCTAACCCCTATTATTTTAACCCTGTTAAAAATATCACGGTGGCTCACTGCTCTCTGACATCTTTTTCTGCTTTAAGTTACCACTTCTCCACTGATTCATGCTGATGAGAATTTTTTATTAACCTGTTGGTTCTCAGCCACTTGCATGGCTTCTTTCAGAAAGCCAATTTATGTCTTTTGTCCTTTTTTTGAATAGGATGTCTTTGCTATTGAGGTCTTCTTAGAACCTCATATATTTTCAGTATCAGCATAAGGTCAGATGTATACATCGTAACATTGTATCTCATTCTATAATTGTCTCTGCACTGTTTCCTTTGCAAAGCAACCCGCTTTTTGTTGTTGTTGTTACATTTTTAGTATGTTTTATTTTCTTTGAAATTTATTTATTTATTTATTTATTTATTTATTTATTTATAATCTAGCTGTCGCCCACCTTCCTGGTCCTCCCTCCCACAGTTCCTTGCTCCACTCCTCCTACGCCTGTCTTCAATGATGCTCCCCACCACTAGGCCTCCCCACTCCCTGGAGCTTCAAGTCTTTCAAGGATTAGACATCTTCTCCCTCTGAGGCCAGTCCTCTGATACATATATATATATACATATATATGTATATATATATGTCAGAGGGCCTGCCTGGTTAGTGGCTTAGTGTCTGGGATCGTCCAGGGGTCTGGGTTAGTTGAGATTGCGGGTCTTTCTATGGGGTCACCCTCCTTTTCAGCATCTTCCATTCTTCCTATAATTCAGGCATAGGATTCTCCGACTTCAATCCAATGGTTGGGCCTAAATATCTGTGTCTGTCTCAGTTAGCTGTTGGTTGGAACTCTCAGAGGACAGCCGTGCTAGGCTCTTTTCCTTTGATTTCTTGTACTTTTAATAGCTTGAAAAATCATTGCCTACTCCAAAATACTGAAGCATGTACATATAAAAATTATTTGTTTTTATTGTTTTATAACATCTAGTTTTCTTAAAATTAGAATTTGTAAATTTTAGCCTTTAAAGAATTTTGTTTTAATATTTTAGTTGATGAAGAGCTAGTATCTATATTTATTACTCTATATGAAGACATCCAATTTCCAAACCTCATTTATGGAAAAGACCATTCTTTGTGTAATGTGATCGTAGTACTATTGTTATAAACATAATTGATAGTAGATAGGAACATTTACTTCTAGGCAATCCATTCCCCTCATTTGATACCAGTACCTTGCTAGTATGTTAAGTATACCTTTACAGTAGGCTTTAAAGAGAGGTGTTTGCATGTGTGTGTGTGTGTGTATATGTGTGTGTGTGTGTGTGAATGTGTGTGTGTGTGTGTTTAAAAGGAACACCTTTAGAAAGGTGTTTCCCCTGTGTCATTACGTGAAGGTCTTAGTAACATTGGTAGAGGAAGGTTAGGCTACATACCAAATTGGTAGTTGAACTTGGCAGTACCATCCATGTGTTATTTATTTTGCAGGTTTGAAAGACACAAGATTGAGAGAGTTGTGGTGTCTTGACACACAGGCCAGACAATGTATGGCAAGGCTGGATGGAGTCCCTGCAAGGAAAGCCTAAGATGTCACTTCATAAATCTGTGACAGTTAATCCTGACTTTCAAAGGAGACTCCAGGATGCTAAAGATGCTAGGACTATGGGACCACATCTGCTGAGGAAAGCTGCAGGCATGACATGATTGAGATAATCCAATAGAGAAGCTGTGTGTTGTAGAGCACCAGGCTGGTAGGTGGTGCTACCAATCTTTGGAAACCAAATGGTTCCATCAGGATCTCATATGCCAGACATGGAGCTGCAGGCTTAGAGACTGGCCAAGTTGGCTTTGGTCTTGTTTTCATAATTTCTTGCTATGTCCCATTTGTCCTTTTTATATACTAGACTTTATGTCAATATATACTAAAAGTATGGGAGTGGTTTCTGATTTTATAGGAGGTCCAGTTAACAAATTGCTCTGAGTCCAGAAGAAACTTTAGAATAGTATTGGTAATGTTAAAGAGAATGGAGATTTTGAAAGAGGAACTTAATACATTTTTGTATCCCGAGGCAACCATGAGCCTCTGTGGACAAGCAGCAGAGTTTATTATTTGAAAACAGCAGGTTTCTGTGTCACCTTAGTATTGTGATGGTAAATATTACCAATTTGATGAGATTAAAATCATCTAGTAAAAAAGAAAAGCATCATCAATTACCAAAATAACACACATGCTTATACATCAATTCTTAACTGACTTTATTGAAGTGGAGTGACCCACCCTAAATATATGCGAATATACTCCATGGTCTGCGACCCTGAGCTGAATAAAATGAGAAAACAAGCATGGCACTATCCTTCCTTTATGTATCCTGACAGCAGACACCATGTAGAGCTGCTTCAAGCATCTGCTGGCATGACTTCTCCATCAGGATGGACAGTACCTACAAACTGGGAGGAAAATAAATCCTTTAGTCCTCCAGATATTTTGCAAGGTATTTCATAATAGCAACATATATCTTTTTACAGTTGATTAATTATTGAACATAAACAAACACTGCTCTTTATAAAAATGGTCGCTCTGAAAAAATAAGAAGAGCTATGAAGAGTTAGTTGCAGGCTTGTGTGATATTTTTGGTTGTAAAACTGTCAGAGTGGAACCTTTGGCCATGGTTTTGAGGCCCACAAAAGAAAAGAATATATCCTAGGAAACCTAACCATTCAGCTAGGTTGTGGTCAGAGGGGTTGCTTAGGTGGCAGCAAGGGAAGAGGAAGACTTCTGATTGACTTCTGCCATGATGACCTTGGTCAAGGTCATACAGGTGATATTTAGTGGAGTAGGGCAAACTGCTACCAATTAAAAAATCCAATTAAGTTTCCTGAAAATGGAATACATTTTAATTTGCAGAGCTATTCTATATTCCTCCTGGGCCCCAAGGGTCAAAGAATCACAGGTGACCAGGTGAGGCCAGAAATGAGTGTCTGGTTAAAAAGAGAAGTCTTGCAAGGTCTAGACAGGCAAAACATTGCATTATCAGATCCAAAGAGAAAGACCAAATAGACTAGATAACGATTAAAAATAAAGTGTAGGAAGGAGTGATGGAAAGGGGAAGAGGTACCTATTCCAAGTACAAGTAAGGGGATAGCACTTTGTTTAGTCCAGAAGAAAATGGTAACTGGCAAAAACAGCCAAAAAATATCTACAGTAACTTCTCCACTGCCTTTGTAAAATAATCTGAATTATAACTTTTCTTTAGTCTGAAGAAGGTAATCAATGTTAGAAAGTCAGTGTAGATAATACACACAGATGGCTGTGATTTCTTACTGGGGCACCAGTTAAGATGAAATACACATGCATGGTGTGTGTGTTTGTTTGAGTGTGTGTGTGTGTGTGTGTGTGTGTGTGTGTGTGTGTGTAGTCTGACCAGAAATATACAAGAACTTTGGGAGGAAAAAAGAGTTTACAAAGAATTCTTCATAGTAACAAAGAAGTCTTGCTGCCCTAGAGGAGCTCTCAGGAAATCACCTTGACTTAAAGCCTCAAAAAAATGCAAGTATCTAAGACAGGTATCTGAACTCCAAATAGTAAATAATGATATGGAGATAGAGATATTAACTAGCCTGATTTGACAAATAGTCATTGGATTAGAAAAGTAAAATAACAGACTGAATCATATTTATGTAATTCAAATTAATCTAAAAGTCTTATTTAAGAGCAAAAAGGAAGTGAGTCGTTTCCTACCTTTTCCTGAAGTTACACAATAAGATGAGATACAGCCCAAAGCAAAATTGTCCAACTTGAAAATATCATCCCCTTACCAATTCTACAGACTGTCATTTCCCATATTAAATTATAACGATTTTCCACCTTAACAAATTAACCTGAACCAAAACAAAAGTGATTATATTAAAAATACTCCTCTACCAACATCAGAAACAATTAAAGGGCAATTCTAGTTTAGCATCTTTTCTATACTATGCTATTATTTATTTGGTAGTATCATTTAGGGCAAAGGGGAAACCATTTTCAATAACTCCCTGGAGCTGTGTTTTAAGTGGAGTCAGGGCTCCAGGTCATCCATTAATTGGCAAGAGGCTGGAGGCTCCTGGTTCATTTTCAAGGCTCTTTAGTCTTCGAACACCTTCCTGTTTACCTGGGCAGACAATCCCAGACTTACATTATCTTGGCTTACAAAGTTTTAGGTTTTCACTGTTTTGAAAGGAAGGGGATCTAGATTCAGTAGAAGCTATATTTCAATTTTTGAATTTGTACTTACTGTCAAGAGTAGAGCTATAACAGGGTATGTAACATTCTGATAACACTGGGTTGTGACAATGAAACTAGACATATAAAGACCACAGTAAACAATACATATTCTATAAGGCATGTGTTGTTTAGCTAAGACAATTAGTAGAACAACATACTCAGGGCTAACTTATATTCTCAATTTACATATGACTTTATTAAGATACTATCATACTTTAACCCAATAGAATTGTGTCTCTCCATCAAAGTCCACCCTGCTCCATGGAACCTTTTAGTTTAGACTGTCATCTATATTGTTCAAAGAACTGGCCATTCTTTCAGTTTCCGGAGACCTTGGTTCCCATTTTTGCCTTAACATTCTGCTCATCATTTTATAGCTTTCCCCAAATCTAGCTTCTTCTAGCTAAGTTTATCTATCCTGTCTTCTTATCTCCAGCACTTCTCAAAGTTCCTGGCCTGACAAATGTTCCCTAAGTAAGAACAGATTTGCAAGAGCAGTGAATATAAGTGGAACATAAAATATATTGGAGAGGAACAGTTATGTGTCGCTAGTCCATGACCAGTATGTCTGCAGTGTTACTATGTGAATGACTCTGTCAGGGCTTAATAATCTGCAAATGAGCTTAGAAAACCATTCAGCAACCTGTAAGATCTAGTACATGAACCCACACATTGAAAGTTTCATAGTTGATGTCTGCAAGGAGAAGCTAAGGAAGAATCTGTAAATTCTGACTAAATCATCATTCTAACGGCTGTCACAGAGAAGGCGTGCAACCTTCCCAAATCAAACTTTCATGGCTTTATATAGTTACAAGACTTTTCCACGAAAGTCTGATGGTCTGTTTTCTTCCTAGGATCCTACGATTCATAGTAGTTACAAATGCATCTGGTCTCCCACTATAGAATCAACAGTATAAACTTCACTGTCTTAACCTAAGATATAAGATCTCCAGTTGTGGTCCTACACATGTTTATTACTTTGCGTAACATGGCCTGTAAATGAGTGGAAACCAAAGGAATGCATTCTCTAGTTTGGCTGGAGAAATACTGTATATATTTTTGCACATATTTAAAAAATCATGCTTATTGATTCTTCCTTTAAAGATAGAATACAAATATTTTGTCCAGGCAATATCCATATTTACTCTTATTTATGTGTGTGTGGGGGGGGAGGGAGATGCACTCTTATACATTCCCAGGCCTCTAGAAAAATGGCACACAATTTGAACAACAAGGGTAAAAACTGCAAACATTTGTCATTTCCCATGAAGGAAAATAAAAAACAAATTGCTCCAAACCATGAAAGACATAAGGAAAATGGTCAGCAATTGAAGGAGGATGACTGCTTCATAAGGCGTTGGGCTTTCTATTTTCCCCATTTATTGGAATGCTCAGTGCTGTGTTTGTGAATGAACTGACACCCCATCTTAGCTGTTTGGTCCACATTTAAGTTGAGCAATCGACACTATCATCAGGAAATCCTAGACAGTGGCCGGAAGGACTGTGTATCACCAACTGTGTAACTTCCGAGGGGTGCTGAAGCTGAAGGGGAACAGTCTATTATGCTTCTCCACCATGAAAACGCTAGAGTAATTACCCCTCTCTTGTTCCACATCACTCATGCCACAGGCATATGAAGTTTAAAGAAAAAGCATGCAAAGCAGAGATAGCTCTCCCACTGTGGACAAAAAGAAGAAGAAGAAAAAAAAAACCCAGGAAGCCTTTATTTTGTCTGTTCTAATTTCCTTGATTTAGCACCTTCTCATTTTGTTATATGTGTCGCCCAGTGTTTACTGGTCAGACACAGTCACATTTACCTCATGTATCATTTTCTGATATTCAAATTCCCTCTGGTGCTTCGTCTAATGACAAGTCCAGTCTTCTGTTGGGACACAATTACACTCATGTTGCTAATTTCTTAATTTCCTTGACCCTACCCTCTTCCTTTATTGCAAAGTATCACTTGAGACTAAATGAGATTTTTTGTTGTAGTTGTTGTTTTGAAGCCTTCAACAGTTCTGCTGCTCAATTTCCAGCTGAAGTTATAATCTTCTGTTTGGGATACCACAGCTGATTACTACAGAAATGGCTGTAATGTTCATTATACACCATTTGTTGAGAGAGTGGAAGAAGGCTGTGATTAGGGAAAAGTCGGCTTTAATTTTGCTTCCAACTTCTCCAATGCTTAAAGATTTCATAAAAATTTTACTGCTGGTGTTCTTAAAGTATTCATCTCTCTTACTTGCTTGGTCAGTACAAATAGAGTGGACTGAATTAACTCCTTTGTATCTACCAAGATCTGCAACTTTTCCACAACTGTACCATTCTTCCTACTACAGAGACAATGCTTGTTTTCTGCTTGACCTTGGGAAGAATAAAGGAACTTGCTCCAACCAATCTGCGCACGCAACGTTTGACCATACCCCACTATGTCTTTGTTGCCTTCTTTAAAAGTGCTTATCTTGAGGCTGGAAAGTTGGCTTATTTGTTAAGAGCACTTGTTGATCTAGCCTAGGATCAGTGTTTTGCTCTCAGCTCCCACACTGTGGCTCACTAACATTTATAAAACCAGTTCAAGAGGATTTTCTGCCCTCTTCTGGCTTATGAAAGTGCCCAAAATACCCATTGATGTAAAGTAAAAATAGATGTACTTTTAATAGCTTTTCCAAAGATGCTGTCATGAGGAAGATGAGGGATACCGAAAGACAGGTTTATTTTGATACTCATACATACCTCGTAGCCTATTTCTTACCTTTCCACAACAAAGCAGAGAGACTAAATTGTTTTAAATGGCAATCTTTGTTGATTCTGCATCAAAATTAACTAATACAAATTCCTATTTCAGACTCCATGGAAAAAATATTATTAACCTGAGTTACGTCAACAATTAGTAAGGAGAAGCATGGATGTATTTCTGCTAATGTGTAGAAAACATGTATTCTCAAAGCCATGCAAGACATAGCAAATATTTGGACATTGCCTTGGAAGATGTTGATAGAGAAACACAAGTCTGATCTAATTTGTTATCATAATCACATATATTGAAAGCTTATTCTATGAGTCACATTTTATAGAACAAAGATAAGCCTAGAGCAGGTATGCTCTCAACAGAAAATACATCAAGGAAAAGCAGAGAGACCACAGAATAAAGCACAGTCATACAAAACCAAATGCACAAAGCTACATATTGCTTATAGTTGAGTTATGTGGTCACAAGATATTTGCATCCAAGGGTACTATTAGGGTATCTGGTGAGACTACAGACTGAAGGGGCAATGAGTTGGTTTACTAGGCAAAGACCCTTGTCATGAAAGCTGACAGATCTAGTTTGATTCTTGAACCTCTAACATGGAAGAGGAGAGTGACTTTTGCACTCTGTCATCTTACCTTCATACCCATGTCACTGCAGGTATTATGTGCTCAAACATATAAGCACACAACAGCAAGTAAGAAAAATAAATAATACATACATACATACATACATACATACATACATACATACATACATACTACATTCACAAAATAATTTAAAAAAATAATCTAGGCTGAAGCATTTCCATGTTATTTTCTTTAATTCTCTCACTTAAATGAGCAATGATTTAGTATTTTCGACAGTGAGTGCATAGACATAAACTCAGTACGAGTAATGATACTGTTAATAGCTATGCTACTATCACAGCAACATTGTGAAGGACAGAGGGACCAATATTTCATTGAGTATAACCTGATTGGTGTCACTAAAGATTGTGGTAGATTTGTATGTGTGTTTGTGTGTGTATGTGTGTATGTCTATATGTATATGTTTAGCAATTATCTTTATTTCGTTTTAAATAAGAATAATATTATTGTAATGAACTTATAATAATCACACAGCTAGATTAAGAAGATAAGCAAATACATGCCCAGTCCCAAACTCTGCGTCACAATGAAGATCTATACGATGAATGGCCATTCTGAAGTTGTTAAGTTTAGATGGGTTTCCCATTTCAGTACACTTACTCAACACACACACACAAACACACTCCACTAAAAGCCATGATAGAGTTGATGCCTTTAACCCCAGAGCTCAGGAGAAAGAGTCAGGCAGATCTCTGTGAACTCTATGCCATCCTGGAATACAGTGTGAGTTCCAGGACAGCCAGGGATACACAGAGAAATTTTGTCTAAAAAAATGAAAAATTAATTAGTTAATTAATTAATTAATAAAATCAAGCCTCAGTAACAAGGCACCTGGAGTACACTTTTTTCTGGAGGTGAGGTAGGGCATTTTCTTCCAGTTCATAGATGCCTTAATTAGGACTTCTATTTCTGTTATGAAACACCATAAGCAAAACAACTTGGAAATGGGGAGGGTTTGTTTCAACATAAAATTGTCAGGTCATACCTCCATCCCTGAGGGAAGACAGGACTGGGACTAAAGCAGATATCATGGTGGAGTGCTAGATACTGCCTTGCTAATCACAGCTCATTTAACCTGTTTTCTTATAAAACTCAAGACCACCTTCCCAGGGGTGGCACTGCTTCCAGAAGAATGGGCCTTCCCACATCAATAATCAATTGAGAAAATGTCCTACAGACTTAACTTACAGGCCAATTTGATGAAGATAGGTTTTCACCTGAAATATCGTCTTCCCAGATGACCCCACTTTGTGTCAACTTGTGTGTGTCCAGCACAATAGGACAGTTCAGTTGTTTGGGTAACACAGATATTGGAAAGGGTCTAGTTATTTACACATTATCCTAAGATACTTTCACCTTCCAATTGAGCATTTGGCTGGTTACAAAATTTATGCCTAGAACCACCCCCCACACAAATGTAAACCAGTAATATATACAGCTTTGTATAAATGGATAAGTACATATCAAGAAGAGACAGGCACAAAGTGGAATGTAAAATGCGTGACTTTCTTAACCTAACTACAAAAGTTAAAATAATATTAGCCTAATACTTTAAAAATCTTTCTCTCTATTGATTAATCAAATCTTTACAGACAAGAGCTAAAAACAGAGTTTCTTTTTTTCTTGCATTGACTTTCTTCTGTTTTTCTTTTTTAAGTTTAATTTTATTCATTTACATTCCAAATACTGCTGCCCTTCCGGTCCCCCATCCACGAGTTCTTTACCCCATCTCCCATCCTCTTTGCTTCTGAGAGGGTGCTCCGCCACTGACCCACTCACTCTTACCTCACCCTGCTAGCATCTACCTTCCTTAGGGCATCAAGTTTCTACAGGATTAAGCACATCTTTACCCATGGAGGCCAGACAAGGCATTTCATACATATGTAGAATAGGCCACAGACCACCCCAGCTATGCTCTTTGGTCAGAAGCTCAGACTTCGAGAGTTCTGAGGGGTTTGATTTAGTTGAAACAAACATGGAGCAGAGACTGAAGGAAAGGCCATCCAGAGGCCCAACATGGATCCATCCCATGTGCAGGCACCAAGCCCCAATACTAATAATTGGTGCTATGCTGTGCTTGCAGACAGGAAGCTACAATGTCTGTTCTCTGAGGGTCTCTACCAGCTGCTGACTGAGACAGATGCAGATACTTACAGCCAACTATTGGACTGAGGTTGGGAACCCTCATGGAAGAGTTAGGGAATTGTGAAGGAGCTGAAGGAGATTGTAATCCCACAGGAAAACCAGAGGTTCTTACTTTCTATATATTACAGCTTTAAAGGATTTTCTAGAGACTGTGGAATCACCCATCATATATTTACATGTGAATAATGCCCCGTCTAAGCCTTCTAGTTATATCTGTTTTTAGAAAAAAAGGTGTTTTACATATGCACAGAGATATCCACAAGGCTAAACTTTACATACCTGTCTTTAATATTAAAAACAAAAACAAAAAAATGATCCTTTCCCATCCCCATCAATATGAAAATAGTTCATAATAATATTTTCCTGTGTGTTGTTTTATATATGTGTGTGTGTGTGTGTGTGTAATTCCAACATCCATAAATGTGAGACATGAGGATTTAGAATTCAAGCTCAATCCTGGCACAAAGCAAGACATTATAAAAGACAAAGAAAAGAAACAAATGATTCTGTTTCATAAATACTATGCTACAAGTGAGACTGTCATAAAAACAAACAAAAATCATAACAAATGCATTCCCTACAGCAGCATGAGAGCATGGGAAAGCAGGCATAACTAAAAGCCCTGCCTGAAGTAAGGAGACAGTCCAAGTCCTGAGAGAGTCAGAGTGGTGAAGAAGCTCTGTAGGGACAATATATCAGACGAGAAAGAGCTGTGCACAGTGGCCTGCTGAGAGTTCTAGTAAGTACTAGTGGTTACTGATCCATGAATGTATGTGAGCCAACTACTGGGGCTGAACAAAGAACCACCTGCAGGGGGACTTTGAAGAGCACTGTCTTCAAGATACACAGACACAGGCTACAGTCAACAGCAGGGACTCTCTATGCTAGTCTCCAGTAATCAGCAGGCAACGTAGTCTTGTGCCTCTATCCCTGTGAATATTAACACATAAACTGTTAAGGAGCAACATATCAAGAAATGCGCATGTCCCCTGTAACATGTCTAGTAATATACATCTCAACAAACAGCCAAACTTAGCAAGGTTTAAGACACAATGTCTTTTACGCTCAAAAATCCATTTAAAAAAGTTAAAACAGCAATCAAAAAATAACAGGAAGAAGGTTTACCAACTGTGCTCCTCAAATAGGAATTGAATAATGTAAACTGACTCAAATACTAGAGTTTGCTTAGCAGGATATTAGATCTGTTATTAGCATTGAGATTCACATTATGCCCCAAAGATAGGTGGACAGACGGGGATACTAAAAGTGAACAACTTAAAATCTTGGAGGTGAGGTGGTAACATGTAAGAGCAACCGAACAATAGGGTTTAATGAGAGTAGGCGTTAAAAAGAAGTTCAGCGCTTAAAGACACAGCAATAACATCCAATGAAAGCAAGAGTGAAGAAGACTTCTTTTAGAAATTCTAAGAATCGCTAAGACCAGGTGCAAGTGGTCAAATGGTTGCAAAAGGAAATGAGAGAAAAATACATTTGAAATAAAATGACTGCAAAGATGCCAAATTTGTTCAAAATTCTTCATGTTCAGATATAAGATGAGTCCTTTGGCTATCAAAGAGACATTCCATAGTCACAAATGCATCTCTTCATCCAAATTACTCAAAACCAGTAACAAAAATAAAACAAAGAGATACTCTTATGTACACAGGAACAAAGAAAAGAGCGGTATCAAGTTTCTTCTTAAAAACAAAATGCATCCAAAATCACAGGGGTAGGAGGTCATATTCTAAAGTAACACCTTAGGATAAATAGATGGATGGATAGATAGATAGATAGATAGATAGATAGATAGATAGATAGATAATCTCATAGCATTTACAGTTATTGAAAATACCTTGTAGAAGCAAAGGGAAAATAAAGAAACTTTCTGAACCAGCATAATTTTAAAAGTGAATGTAATATATATATATATATATATTATATAGCAACAACTAAGATAACACAGAGTTAGTTAATAAAGAAACAAATTAAAAGCACTTTATATTTAATAAGGACTCAAAAAAAGTCTAGTGACAGAGATGGGAAAGTTTCAAAATCAAAAGCTCCATACAACACATTAAAAAGTAAATAGGTTGATGACATCTCTACATTCTAGCATTCCAAAGATCACCATAAAAGCACGTATCTAGTATGTCCCATGGAGAATGGCAATATAGGGTAGAATTAAACCCCACAAGTAGACTAACCAGATGCTGCAGACAGTAAAGTTATTTTATACTGAATATTGACATATGAAAGATACGAACATAGGAATAAATTACAGGAAACCTGTATACTGCTAAGAACAAGTTAACACATACACACATGCTGAAATAGCACTTAAATGGCAAATTCCACTTCCATTATTATTATGACTCTGCTAATGATGACAATTTTTTAATGAAAGGAAAGTGTCAATTTATCCATATGCCATTGCAAACTTCCATTATCTAAAAATGGAGTTTGAATACAAACGTGAAACAAAAATAGCAGGACAAATTTCCCAACTTAAATTTACAGCCCAATGTTTTAATATCATTGATACAGTTAATATAGATAGTACTAATAATTAGGTATACAAAAGAGTTTAGGAAAAAGTGATAACAAATTCTGAAAATTTACCTGGAAAATTATGAAATGAAAGTCCTAAGTTTACAGCAATCATTATTTTTATGTTTATGCCAGTGCTACAGAAAGATTGTCAATTCAGTCATGAATAGGCATAGCTTAGAAAATTTTAAATAAAACTTTAGAAAGCCAATTCAAAAAATCTTGTAAAGTAAATCATACATCATTACCACACAAGATCTATGTAGAAAAAAATACATATACTTTCCCATTGAATGGTTATGTTACTCTGATTATTAATGGTCTAAAGAGAATGAAACTACAAACAACTTAAAGATGTAGAAAAAAGAACATTTGGCAAAATATAGTAACCATTCTTCATAACAATACAAATGAGAAATGGGATATCCTAGAAAACCCTCAGTTAATGATGATAAGAGTGAACTGCTAAGTGCTTTTGTCTAAGGGGAGGGATCAGAAAGAAGCCATACCTCAAAACTTTTACTCAATGGTTGTTCCTAATTTGGTCTATAGACTCAACACCATGTCAGGCAACATACCATCAGACTGCTCTTACAACACATCCAAATTCTTTCCACATTTTTATTAAAAATAAAAGGGTCCATTATAACCAACTAAACTATAAAAGTAGTCAGAATCGAAGAGCTACCAATCCCCAATTTTAAGGTTTTTGCATTCAGGAATGCAAGACTTTTCCCAAAGCTACAGAACTAAAACATGATGCAGTTAGCAACAGCTAGTCTTCAGAAATATGTGGAGACAATCACTTCTTAGAAAACATCCAAGATATATTAGTAATGAAAGGATATTATTTAATAAGTCACCACCATTTATACAACCTACAGACAAAATATCAGCTTCCAATTGAAGTTACAGTTTGTAAAATAAAATTGCAGAAGTATCCGAAGCATAAATACATGATTGAATTCAAAAAGTTTACCAAAACACATACCAGAAAATTTCATGTCTTTGGGCATGTAATATTTAAAAATGATATCAATAGCATGATTCATAAAGCTTTAAATAATTAAATTATAATTCCCAAACATACAAATGAAAAGATCTTCAAAGACACTGTTAGAAGAATGAAAAGACACATGTTATCCGGAGAAAAATAGGCTTGCAAACAATTTATTTGATAAGAGAACTATGCCCTGAATATAGGAAGAACTTTGAAAACTCAGTAAGGAAAAAAACAAATACCCTAACATTTAACTGAAAAAAGTTGATCTTAAGTATAAGATTCAAGAAGGTAAATAAAAACTGATATGAATATATAAACGTATACCAGAAAACTACTGAGGAAATAGAAATTGAAAGGTTATTGTGAAGTAAGTACACACCTATTAGAATGGCTAAATGAGCAAAAATTGTCCTGCCTGAGAATTGGTATGGATAGGTAGGTAGGAACCACCCTAGGTCATCTTCACTTAATGCAAAAGAAAATGATAAATAAAGAAGAGGAATTCAAGACATGAAACACTGGAAATAACATGATCTTCTATGGGTATTGTTCAACATGAATGAATCAGGTTCAAGGGAACATTTTCCCTATTAACTATAGCCATCATATATTGGCCTACTCTATATTCCATAATTTAATTCATCTACTATTAGTAATGGATTATTTATGTTGTATCGATATCTTTGTTATAATAAACATACCACGATGGACATCTTTACAGAATTGGCTTTGAGATACCTATTTATTGATTGGTTTCAAAGCACCAATTGGCCTCATCCACAGTGACTGGCCTGGCTGAAGAGCACAGTATGAACACAGTGCATGATCACAGTACTTCTGCATGATTAGAAAACATTCTGATTTCTTGATGACATGAAAAGATTTGAAGCCCTTCTTGGGCTGTATCTGCAATGCGTGTATTCCTCCTTTTCAAAACTATACTGTAGTAAATTTCATGTAAACTTTGCAATGGTTTGCTGGAAGAGTATGGGTCCAGATCCCATTGCATTAAGAAGTGCTTTTGGACTGAGAATAATAGTAGAAAAAAATATCAGAACAAGCCTCTGCATGTACAGCTAGACTAGTGCTGCTGCTGCTTATTCTGGGCTTGCATTCTTAACAAGTTGCTTTTAGTATGTTCTGTCATTTTGTTTCTTGACACCGCACTTAACAATGTATATCTCTGTCTCTTTTGCAAAAGAAGTTGGGTCTATGTGAGAGGGGTTTAAACAATTCTCATGGTTATTAAGTTGGTAAGAAATGGAATTGAAGATTCAAACACTTCTTTTTTTTTTTTTTCTGACAGAAAGGCCACATTCCATGTCACTTCTTTATTACTGCGTTTAACCTAAATCATCCTCTGGAATCCAAAAATAAGGAGTAGATTATACATATAATTGAATATTTACACAAGGAAACATTCAGCACACAGTTGAAACATATATTCATAACTCATTAACTCAAATAAAACTGAGCTGTAATGCATAATGATCCAAATTATTCTCATGACTGAGAATGTAGGAGGAGTTGAGAGAAACATATATGTTTTCTTCTTGCTTCAAAATACTATCTTGAATGTTTTTTCATTTCTAGGCATTTGTAAGACTGTATCTCTACATTTATTTTGTTCTTATCAAGATGTATTATAAGCCTATTTTCATCTCTCTTCACCACAGGTAACATGAAGTTCCCCTGTTCAAATGCTTCCTGTTGAGTTCTGATGGAGTTTCTAATGAGCTAGAACTTTGAGTGACTATGAGAAACAGTCCCTATTAATCTGCCTTAAGCATCTGTATGAGTTGAAAACAATCTCTGTTCCGTTAAGCGCATGAAATATAATTTGTTACTGTAGCATGATCTCCACTTACCCTATTCAACGCACTCTTCCATTTTTGCAAATGCACAAAGATGTGCACACATGTTCACATGCACATGTGCATATGCACACACACACACACACACACACACACACGGACAGGGGGGTGTCAAACACAGAAAAGTATGAGATACCAAAATAACATTTCCTTTTTACATATTGATATAGTATCTTTTGGCATTTACATATTTTCCACACAAAAATATGTGTATATCTCATAGCTAAAATATTTAAGATCATCTGTATACCTTTGGCATCATATTGATCAAGATGGACTTAATATTTCAGGAAGTTACACACTAATTTTAGCAGAAGAGAATCTGTTTTTGGAATGTACTCTCAGCCTCTCTTTGGACTCCAGGCTTACACAGGACAGAGCTGGCTAGTGATGTACTGGGTCTCACCTGCAAAACCTCTTCCCTTTCCGTAAGCAGTGAAAAGCTAGACAGAGGTGGGGGAATGTGCAGAGAAGAGCAAACACATGGTTCCAGTGACTGCCAGTTACCAGGATCCTAACTGTAGCCAATATAAAGCTCCCTTCACTCTCTCTCCTTCTGTCCCTTCCTCCTTCTCTCCCTCACACCGATTCTCTCAAAGTTTTAATAAAACCATCAGGCATTCCCTATGGCGTTCGGACAACCTAACCCATTACTCTAGCACAAGTGGCTTTAAATTTTCATAATTTGTGACAAATTAATGTTTTTATTAACACCTATGCTATCTATTGTTCACTTTAAAACACTCCAGGCTTTTTTTTTTTTTTGATGTGATTTAAATTTTCCAAAAGTGACTTTTGTTTTACGGGGTCCAACAACATACAGAGATTCTTCTAATAAAAGAAACCTGTGTTTAGTATTTAGCACTTTCCGAAACACCTAAATACAGCTTTGACCTCTACTATACACCTATTCTAGGTCCACAAAATGGAAACCTTGTTTATAATTTTCAGATTGTTTTTTTTATGAAGATGGTATTAAAGTAATAGATACTGACATCCTATGAATAGCAACTGAGAGGAATTGATTTTTGATAAGGAGAGTCCTGAATCAATAATGAAGCAAACAATGGTTTCCAAAGGACTCTAACACTTACGCATTGATTATTTATATGTCTGAGTTAACAAACCTATCTGTTATATTTCATAAAAGTAGCCATAAATACTTTCTTCTTAAATAAACTGTATAAAATGAGGCTTCTGTTGATTTTGTGCTTGTAAGTAGGAATCTAACAGGTGAGAAAATCAGATCTAGTGAGGTAGATAGTTCAGTGTGTAAAGGAACTTGATAGTGTGAGGTTAATTCAACAAAACACACGTGGTGGAAAGAGAAAATCAACTCAAGCAAGGTGTCTTCTGACCTCTACAAGTGTGCTGCCATGCCAGCATGCTCACGCAAACATATGTAAAGTCTGTTTACCAACTGAATTCTCTTTCTTATGAATGGAAACACCAAATGAAAGCTCAACTTCTGTGATCTTGGAATCAACCAACAGCAATCCCAGATGAGAAGACACTGATCTCTGAGCACTAAATTGCTTATAAAAGAGTTGGGAATAAAACTAGCTTATCAAAAGCTTGAGCTGTCTCAGAAATCACAGACTTTTGATTTACCCCTTATGGCTGTGACCCACAAAACCTACACAAAAAGAGCTGTCCGGAAAACTAAAATAGAGTACTGAAAAGAAAACCTTTGCAAATGTTCCTTCCCATTGCTTCGTAATTAGGGATGTAAGCGTTCTTTAAGGAAATCTGTAATGGTGAATGGGCTGCCTTTTAAAGAGGGACTTCCTGAAGTTGTGGGTCACAGAAAAGAGCTCCCAGGGTTGATGTGATTGTATTAAATCTTAACTTTGAGGTTTCTATGCTGAGCAAATATTACTTGTTTCAAAGAGGGCATGTGTATTTCCCCTGTCTTACTTCAATCTCACAAAATTTAAAGTCAACATAGAATGTGTAGCATTCTCATATCCCCTGGTCCCAAGATCCCACGGATATTTCAGTTGCAATTTCACCCCTGTTTCTTTGTAAAACTCTTGATTAGCTCTAGTCTACACTTCTTCTATGCTTAATCTCTGTCCCTCCACAGGTATCCAAGCACATCCAGCGAGCCCAGAAAATGGAATGCGAGAAAGGACACGTCAGAAGCAAAAATGTCCTGCAAGACACAGTTTGCAAACTCTTCCTTGTTTGCTGAGGCTGTCTGTTTTTAAATAATGCACAAATCAACTTCACTGCCATAGAAATAATCAACACAGGATCAAAACCTGGAGTTCCTAGTCATGCACAAATCAAAAGCTGTGGGAATCCGACAGCTGGAGCCTGTCTCATTATTTCTCCATCCTTTGATGTGCCTTTCAGCCAAGTATCTTAGAGAATTACTTGCAGATATGTCTATCTACAAATTCTACATTGCTTACATATTATAGTTTCCAACAGAGATAAATACTGTAACTCAGTTCTCATTTTCAAAATAGAACCCCTCTTTTTTTTTTCATCTTCTATTATGCACACAATCTTGTAAATGACAGAGCAAAAATCAGCTGCATCTAATAAGAGAATCAAGTTTGTTATTGACTCTGAGATGTTAGTTTCCATTAGATCATCCATCACAGCTTTATTATGTGATCAACTGCCTAATTAATTTTGTACTGGGGTATTTAGACAGAACACTGAATGTTTCAGTGGGGTTTTGCTATAATCCTGCACCTGCGGCCTCAGAGATTTAGATACTCTCCTATCACAAGTTTGTACCATGCCTCTAATCACTTCTGCTTCACTAGGATTCCAGCAATTCAGTCCAGAAGAATTCAGCAATATTAATTTCAGAAACACCAGAACATTTGCATCTGTGGTTATGTTTCTTTGGACTTTAATCAGATCAAAGTCATTGCAAGATATTAAGAGCGCTAGATACAATATTTTGTTCAGACAGTTTTAGTGGGTAAATCAGACACTGTTTTGATTTTTCTGTGCTTATCTGTTAATATGGACAGATGCAATCATGCTACTGTATAATGACTCTTGATTGCCAACAGTATTTGATTTTGCAACTATTCGGTAGTGATAATTAAAGATAACGGGATATCCTATACAGTAATAATTAAAGATAGCTTTGTGAGATTTATCACATGAATAAATGCCAGGGAAGAAGAATTGATTCTCTAAAGTTCATTATGCGATGTGTATTTTTGGAAGGCTGTGTTTGAAAAGTATGAAAAAGAGACATTTAGGTGCAACAGGATTAGCTAAATCTGAGTTCATTTTGAAATTCTCATTGGTACTGGTTTCCAAATGTTGAGGCTTTCGTTCTTTATTTGGTAAATTATCAACAGGAATGTGGTCTTCAGAGATAGAGAGGAGGCAAGCAATATGCAATCTTATATTTGACATATAAATAGGCATTCATAAAGGCAAATACATAGAATATTTAAATCTATGTTGAACTGGAGAAAAGAATAAAGGTCTGTGATACTTTCTACTGTCTGGAAGGCAGAGCATTTGAAGAGGCAGAAAATCTCCCTCTTAAAACTACATTCCTTCCTGGCACTGACACAGTGGCAAATCAACTTATTAATTATTTTTGTCAGTTAATTTGAAAACACCACAATGTCTTGTCAGAAAAAGTTATCTTGAAAGGAAAACCATCAATGAGACAAGCCAATCACAGCTGCTTCTAAAAGAATATTCTTATAAAAGTTGAGATGCCATTGAAGTATAGTTCATCTATTCAAATTTGTTTTTTAGGTACAAAAGTCCTCTTCTCTGAAATTCAGATATAATTATTGGGTACCTTGTAATGGTGTTTACTTAATCTACCACTCCCATAGACACATCTGTAGTTTCTATAGCACTCCTACACATCTTAGATTTTTTCATCCAGATTGAGAAAGATTTAGATAGTCTAGATATATAAATTTATTCATTCCTATTACCTTATGTGTTGTGTCATGGGGAAGAGCAAACAAGACTAATAGAAAAATCCTGTGAAACGTAAAAATCATGACCTGAGGGTGGGAGGGAGCATTGTGGGCAGCCAAGTTGTTTCCTGGGCAAAGAACTCTTTTCTCACTTCCAATTTGCATCCATAGCCCTTCTTGCTGATCCTCAGTTCTGAAATAGACAGTTTATGAAGGTAACACTCTGGGAGGAAAGTTATTGGACTGTTAACCTCAGAGGCTCTAGTCTAGACTTCATCCAAAAGGAGAGCTGATGGTTTTCATCAACTTCTTAAATTAACCAAACAAAAATCGGCTTTTAGTTCTCAGTATCATCACTGTATAACAACCATGAAGAAATCATTCCAAGAAAAAGCACAAATACTAAATATCTGGAGATGCGAAATATCCTTACATAAGATTATGTGCTCTTGGCAGGTCTTCAGCCCACACAGGCTCAAAGTAAGCAGGAGATGATCTAAGTGCTTAGAACACGGGCCACACATGTTTTGGCAAACAACGTCTACTGAGTTAACATCAACATTACCAAATAATGAATAATAAATTAGTAAGCTCTTCTTACTAATTATTGATGGCTCTTAGTTAATTCAGCTTTTCAAATTTACCTTTATATTATAATTCTGTAAACATTTTGACTAAATCCTGTCCTCTAACAAATAAGGTGGCTTTATGTAGTCTTGTGTAAATTAAACCAGAAGTGTGACATTCAACAAAGCTTCATTAAGTGAAGTCTGTGAAACTCAAGAAAGGAGAACTCAGGAGAACATATCTTGTGAATGTTAGCATTCTGGTATGACAGGTTTGTGACATTAGCACTGGATGCTTCATAACAAAAGTCTTCATAGCCTCTGGTTGTGTCAGGTTTGCTACAAGGCTTATTTATTTATTTATTTATTTATTTATTTATTTATATTATATGCACATTTGATACAATGGAACTGGTGGGGAATGGTTTGGTTACATTACACAGGATTTCTTCCATGTGACAAGCTAAGTGGATCTAGAAACTTCACTCAGTCAGCCGATCCATCCTTTGAAGGAATGCACCAAATACCTGCTGGCGAACCTGTGTGAGTGAGTCACACAGCTTCTCTTTGCCTGCCAGCATTCTTTCTGATTGGATTCCTTAGCCACAGTGACCCGACAACTCTTCAAAGTCCCACCAGTGAACAAGATTTCTTTTAAGTAGTTTTGATAGTTTTAATCGTGAGGTGTGGATGTCTGTGTTTGTGTTAGTTCAGTTTCCCAGGGAGCCCAGAAAAGACTGTCAGATCCCCTGGAGCTGGAGGTAAGAGGGGCCACTGGATATGGGTGCTGGAAATGAAGCTCAGATCTCCTGTCTGATTAGTAAGCTCTTCTGCTGAAGCAGACACACACACACACACACACACACACACACACGAACTGTCATATATACTACATGAGACAAATCCTCTTCTTAACCATTAACATGTGTAGAACAATTAGTTTATATTTTTTCTAATGTTAGCAATAAGTCAATAATAACAATAAAATCAACAACAATCCTCATAACTGTTCTGCTTCCTTGTTTCTCACAAAAGCCCCTGGATTTTGTTGTTTGGTTTGGCAAAGTGAATTCAGGAAATACTTTTCTTGCATTTCAGCAGAATTCTCTTAGTGAAGACACACATTTCTCATCTGTGAACTGACTTTTTACAAATTGGTTATACTCCATGTTTGACATTTCTTTGTACCAGAACCATTTAAATCACTGGTCAGTCTATAATTTGAACATTTATCTGAAATTAGAGGATATGAATTGTTAATATTAATTGTTTTGTCTTAATGGCCATATCTCAGTCTTAATAACTGTATTTTGCCTAACGTAAATGGTAGCTTACTATATAATAGTTTCAAAGATACTTATGCTTAATTCAATATGTTAAGTATTCACAATGACTAAACATATAATTCACCATCACAGTCCTCTAAACAGTTAAAAATAGTTGTATTTAGTAATATAATTTAATAACTTTAAAACCACTTTAGCTTGAAAACTGCTCCCCTTCCCTTCACAGCATTTAGCAGCACATAGATACTGACTCCATTTCCAGCATAAAAGCTTTCCTCTTTTCTCTCCTTTTTCTCGCAGGCTGACTTTCAGCGGGCACATGCTATTAAGCAGATGCTGGCATTTTCCGTGTGGCATTCGAATGCTTGTCACTAAATTCCAAGTAGCATGATTAATTTTGAACCTCATTCAGGATCCTGCCTAGCCTACATTCCAGTGAGTCCACTAGTAGTATATCTAATAATAAGGGGATAATGGCAAAACCCTTAGGAGGGGAAACTTCATTCTATTTAAAAAGTGATACATGCCATATATCCAAAAGCACCAATTAAAGCATCTCTTGTATCTGTTAAACTGACTGTATAATAACAGATCTGTTTAAAAACAGGGACATCACACACTCTTTTCTCTCACGCTTACATATTGGGAGTAAACTTCTGGAATGTATCTTTCTATAAAATAGTTCATGGAGAACGGTGTTACAGAGATGTCCTCTTTTTTACTCTGGTTCTGTGTCATAGGAAAGAGAATTGTTTTCTTCACCAGAGAGTAGTCTAGATGCAGTTATGCTGACTCTATGCTGATGCTTTCTTCGCTCCAATTTGTGCAGTGTAAAGTGAATCTATTTTGTGGCTCTAAGCATGCCCTGTTAGGTAACAGTGCAAACCATGATGAGCTCATCAGAGAGAAGCCTCTTTAACAAGGTATAGACAGTTACAGCTTTATACCTAGAAGTAGGTCAATTTTATCACTTCTATCAATTTCATCCTTTTCCTTACAGGAGCACAGACATACAAGGGGGAGACAGCCTCTTTGTGGGAAAGTGAATTAACTATACACAAAGGAGGCCATTCTGAAGAAATTCTCTCATTAAAAAACAGAAACAAAAACAAAACAACCCTGAGTATTACACCTTGGTGTAGACCATGAAAACCCAGGCTTCCTTGTACAAAACAATGTCTATGCATCATGCCATGATCGTGAGGAGTTTTTCAAGATACTTGGTGCCAAAAATACAAATGGACATGAAGACTAAGCTAAGATCAATGAAAATTTGGTTGTTGCGAGGGTTTTCTGAAAGTTTCATCCATGTTAGTAATATCTAAAATCATTCTTTTATATTCCCATGGATTTATAAGCTTTTCTCAGTAGAATGTGGATATCTGTGACATCATTGGTTCCACATCTAGTTCAAGATCTAGCTTCCCTCTCCATCTCCCTCTCTTCGTCTGTCCCTTTCCTACTCCCTCTTTCCCCTTCTCTCCTCCCTCTCTTTCTCCCCCTCTAAGCACTCTGCTGTTGATATTGAGGAAAAAGAATTCCAAAATATACTTTCAATAAAATGAACACTTAATAAGCATGCCTACCTTTTATTTTTTGCATACTATTTAGCTGAATTTGGTAGGAAGGAGAATAATGACATAATACAATCCATGTCCTTTCCTAACTATATAACTCGTAGAAGGAATTCAAATCTAAATAAAGACCCCTTTCCCTTCAAAATAGAATCTAGATGGGAGGTGATGGCACACATCTTTATTCCCAACATTCAAGAGTCAGAGGGATGCAGATCTCTGAGCATGAGGCCATCTTGGTCTACAGAGAGAGTTTCAGGGCAGCCAGAGCTACACAAATAAACCCTATCTCGAAAAAATAAAAATTATCTATCTATCTACCTCTATCTATCTATCTATCTATCTATCTATCTATCTATCTATCTATCATCTATCTCTCTCTCTATCTATCTATCTATCTTTGTACCTATATCTCTTTCTATCAGTTAATTATCTATCTATCTATCTATCTATCTATCTATCTATCTATCTGTCAATTATCAACTTTATCTTCTTATTTGTCTGTCTGTCTTCCAGCTATCTATATATCTGTAATAGCCAGAACATTATTTGCAATGTCTAGTCTTCTTCTGCACTTAATTTGTGACGAACCACTAAATCGGCAAAACATGCCCAGATTAAAATACTTAACGTGTACATATGCTAATTATTAGATTTTTTTAAAGGAATTAGAATAATAGACTGAGCCAGAAATGAGACCCATGGAGAGCCTTATTTCTTAATTAAAACACATGAATCCTAAATATGCTTTCTTGGCCAATCATGTCATCTCTAAGGATATGCCATAAAAATCAGAGTGCACCCATATATTCCAATTAATGTTTCTATCTTGGCTGACTCACTGGGTAGGTTCAGGCAGCCAAAATATTCTAACCACCTCACATACACAGCATGAAAGCTGGGTCCACACTTAACCATGCTAACATTCTAGTATAAACTACAAAATGTCAGGTGTAGTTCAAAATAATACTGCAAATAACACACACATGCGCACGCACACACACACACACACAGAGAGAGAGAGAGAGAGAGAGAGAGAGAGAGAGAGAGAGAGAGAGAACACAATGCTATTGCACAATGAACTGTTTATGGAGACAGGCCACTCACACGGGTTATGTATGTCTGCTACTATTTACAAATGCATGTGTAGCTTTTGTTATGACCCAATGGGTACATGAAGGCCATGAACCTGAAAAACCAAATTTGTTTAAAAGTGCTAACACAGGCTAGGATAAATGAATTCAAGGATATTTCTGTGCATCAAATTGAGTCATTTATTTATTTGGTTGGGCAATATTTCTGAAATAACAAATTCATATGAATGGAGCATATCTCTCTTTCATCCAACTATTCCACAACCAACTGAATTTCACCATATGTCAGACCACTGGTGCCCAATTATACTCTTAGCATCAATCCCTTTAAACAAAGGCAGGCAGATAATAGGAAGTAAGGGAGTATTAGAAATAATCACAGGGATTGAAGTATGTTTTAGCTTGGAGAAACACCTTTCAGGATACTATATGCTCTTCATTTGTCTTTCTGTCTGACTGCTATTTTTCTTAAACATTGTTTAATCTTTTCCTAGAGCAAATGACAAATTCTGTTCCATGGCTATTGCTGCTGGGTACTTAGGTCTTTTGCTTGTTGTCAGATATTGAAATATGTATTTTTCTTTAACTGTCTCTTCGTGCTTTGTGTGGGGGTGTGGCATGGTGGTATGTATGAGCAGGGATGGTGCACATGTCAGTGTCATGTTTGTGGTGTGGTGTGGCATAGAATATGTGTTGTATGTGCTTTGTATGTGGTATGTTTGCAATATGGGTCTGATCTTTGTGCATGTGTGTTTTATATGTTTGTATATATGTGGTATGTAGTGTTTGTGTATGGTATATGAGTGTATGTGCCTGTGTGGATTTTGTGTGTGTGTGTGTGTATTTTCTAACCTTTCCAATATGACACACCTTGTTATTTGTGCCTCATTTCAATAACTCCATGGAAAATTGGAGCATTTTGTTAATGGTGGAAAGAGAATCCCTTGAAGAGAATGACAAAGGGGAATTTTTTTTTTTTACAAAGCTTCTTTCTGGGACTCAGCACTCCCTGAGTAAATCTGATGTCTAGGGTCATAAATACACAATATTAACCATTTTCTCAGTTGATTCTCATGTCCACTAATGTTTGGAGACGAGTGCTTTCAATAATTTCACAGCTCAATAAAAGCTTCACTGTAGGCTAACGAGCAAATCTTAAATGGTGGGAATAAAGTGTCATTGTATTTGTTAGTCACACTTTGGTGGAAGCCAGAGAAAAATACTGGCTAAATGAGCTTTTGGAATTGTGTCTGGCTCTTTATTAATTCCTGTCATTTTTTCCCTACAATGGTGAAATATAAAAATGTGATGATCTGAACTGTGAATCCATTATATGAACTGCATTTCTGAATACATGTGTGGACAACCATCTCAAAACTAGTGAAATGGAGACACGTTATATGTATTCATGCATTCATTTATGCCTTTATTGTTATATTAATCACACATTAATTGGCCCATGTTTATACAGCAATCATTATTTTAAACATGAGCCTGAAAGAATAGGAAGCATAAAAATCTCTTCATGTAGGATCAAACAAAATTGTATCCAATACTTTGGAAAACAAATACTGTCAATATTGTTTTATTTTATAAAATTATGAAAATTTTGTAAAATTACCAAATTAGAGTTTAACAAAGCTGTGTGAGAGGACAACAGAGCATTACATTTGTTCAGCTTTTAAGGAAATGATGAAAAGGTTCAGTCAAGGCTGTGTGGTAAGAGTTGACCTTCCGCAGGTGAGAGATCAGCCTGAGCCTGTTAATGCAACCTTGTGCAAGAAATATGGTCTCAGAAAAGAGGAGAGCAAGGCTCCCTTTCATGGTACATGGGAATTTGTGCTAGAAGCTGAGCTGGGATGATCTCTTCGAGGGTGTTCTTTTGCTTATGTTTGAGATGGGTTAAGGACATTGAAGCTGTTTAGCAAGATAAATAGAATTTGACACCAAATGATGAAGTATAATGTGACACTAGGAACAAAAGCCAAATGAACAAGAATGTAGTTATGCTATGTCCCCTATCACTATAAGAGTATTGTTTTGTGGCCTTGGAATGTATAAGAAGTGTCATTATCAGCTACATAGTATGAACTTAAAGGATTAAACCATGGTTAGAATGCAAACAGCTATAAATTCTAAGCCAAGAAATTTAATGTTATTTCAAAAGGAACGGAGTGAAATGAAGACATGAATGAATTAAGTCCAAGTATTTAACAGGGAAGTAGCATGACTACAGGTCTCTTTCTTCTAAAATGATAATTGTACTGTCATTTTTATGTCTTATATTATTCCTTATATTGAGCTTTGGTATTATTATTATTATATTGATAAATAATTATGTTCTATTGATATATGCAATACTATAGAGTACCAAAAATACACGATCCAGAGTGTTCCAAAATAATATCCAAATCACTTAGACAAACTAAGGTAAGTATTAAAAATGTCCACTAAAAGTCTCAATTGTGTTTGCATTATGTATAAAACCAAGTGACAGGGCAAAACTAAGTTATGATGAGTTGGTAAAGCAATTATAAACTCAAAAGAAATGATTAGAAAACATATCATGATGAATGTTCATTTGGAAAAAAATGTACTAACATTAAAGTGTGAGGAAGAGATTATGCAGGCATAGACACAGGTCACGAAACACCTACAGACACAAGTGGGCTTTATAGGGGTAGTGGGCTTAGGATAATTGATTTGGTTTGAGACATTTTTTATATTTATTTCTCTGTGCTTACTTAAGAGTTACTTAATATACACAAATACAGTTTAAAGTACTAAGAAACTGGGAGAGCATTTAGATTAACAAACGATAAAAACAGGTGTATACATCTTTCCCTTTAGCATTTCAACTGCGAGTAAAGAGTTAAATGTAAAATTATTTTAATTAAATCTTAAAAGGTTTAACCTTCTCTTATTAGAGAGGCCCCAATTTTAGTTATAAAAATCTTCTAGTACAACTGGTCATGTTTTATTTCCAATCTTAATCCATATCTATCAGAATTATTTCTTCTAAAATCTTTTTTTTTATTCAAAGTAAATTTTGCAGTTGAAATGTTAGGTGTGCATTTGATCTAGTAATTTACCTTTGTCCTTATCTACAAATCCCTACACAGTTTGTTTGCTCTAAAGCCATGTATATTTCAAACATCTCTTAAAAGAAAAGGCAAAGTAAACAAGCTAACTAATAATGTATCTGCTTTTCTAATTTATCCTCTAAGACAACTCAACTTTTATTTTTTCCTTTTTTTTATTTTATTGGATATTTTTATTTACATTTCAAATATCATCCCCTTTCCCGTTTCCTCCACCAAAACCCCCTAATCTATACCCCCTACATTGTTTCTAGGAAGGTGTTTCCCAACCTACCCACTCCTCCCTCCCTGCCCTAGAATTCCCCTACACTGGGGCATCAAGCCTTCGCAGGACCAAGGGCTTCTCCTCCCATTGATCCCTGACAAAGCCATCCTCTGCTACATATGCAGCTGGAGCCATGAGTCTCTCCACGTGTACTCCTTTGGTTGACGGTTTAGTTCCTGGGAGCTCTGAGGGATTGGTTGATATTATTGTTCTTCCTATGGGGTTGCAAACCCTTTCAGCTCATTCAGTCCTTTCTCTAACTCCTCCATTGGGGAACCCAGTGGGGTACCCCGTGGTCAGTCCAATGGTTGGCTGCAAGCATTCCCTCTGTATTTGTCAGGCTCTGGCAGACTCTCTCAGGAGACAACTGTATCAGGCTCCTGTCAGCATGCACTTCTTGGCATGCACAATAATGTCTGGGTTTGGTGACTGTATATGGGATGGATCCCCAGATGGATCAGTGTTTGGATAGCCTTTCCTTAACCATAGATGGAGAAACCAAGATATTCCATGACAAAAAAAATTTACACAGTATCTTTCTACAAATCCAGCCCTACCAAGGATAATAGATGGAAAACTCCAACACAAAGAGGGAAACTACACCCTAGAAAAAACAAGAAAGTAAACCTCTTTCAACAAACCTAAAAGAATATAGCCACACAAGCATAATTCTACTTCTAACAACAAAAATAACAGGAAAAAACAATCACTTTTCTTTAATATCTGTTAACACCAATGGACTCAATTCCTCAATAAAAAGACATAGACTAACAGTCTAGATATGTAAACAGAACCCAGCATTTTGCTGCATTCAGGAAATGCACCGCGGTGACAAAGACAGACACTACCTCAGTGTAAAAGGCTGGAAAAGAAATTTTCCAAGCAAATGGTCCCAGGAATCAAGCTGGAGTAGCCATTCTAATATTGAATAGAATTGACTTTCAACCAAAAGTTATCAAAAAAGTTAAGGAAGGACACATCATACTCATCGAAAGAAAAAAAATCTACCAAGATGAACTCTCAACTCTGAACATCTATACTCCGTATGCAAGTGTACCCACATTCATAAAAGAAACTTTACTAAAGCTCAAAGTACACATTGCACCTAGTGGGAGACTTCAACACCCCACTCTCAGCAATGGACAAATCATGAAAACAGAAACTAGACTGAGACACAGTGAAACTAACAGAAGTTATGAACCCAATGAATTTAACAGATATCTATAGAACATTTTATCCTAAAACAAAATAATATACATTCTTCTCAGCACCTCATGGTACCTTCTTCAAAATTCACCATATAATTGGTCATAAATCAGACCTCAACAGATATAAGAAGATTGAAATAATCCCATGCATCCTATCAGATCACCATGGACTAAGGCTAATCTTCAATAACAACAAAAACAACAAAAAACCCACATAGACATGGAAGCTGAACAATGCTCTACTCAATGATAACTTGGTCAAGGAAGAAGTAAAGAAATTATTTTTCCTTCTTACACTATATAATATTTACCACTTTTTACCTTGGTTTTAGAAATAAAACTATTTATGATCAAACTAAGTAAGACCTCCAGTGAAATCTGGCACTATGTGCCTATGGTTCCAGCACTTAAGAGGCTATGTCATGAGAACAGAGAATTTAAAGACAAGCCTGGCTGCAAAACGAGAGTCTAATTCAAAGTAGAAAGAGGGACTGAAAGGATCAGCCTGATGCTCGTGTCCTAGCCCCTTCTATTACTTTACACATAAGGCAAAGAGGTACTAAGGTAAGGTCCTCATTTTGGAGTGGTAGAACAGTAATGTGTTTGCCATCAGATGACAAATCCTAGAGAACCATTCCAAAAGTCTTCCTAATTCAGTCTCCCTACTGATTTTTTTCAATGGCCCCAGTCTCCCAATACATTTTAATATTATGATTGCCTCTGGCTTCACAATTGGAATGAAAGGGTGGTATTTTGTTTGGTTTGGAAACATGACCTTACCATCCTGCCATGCTGATCTGGAACCTCGAGGCTCAAGTAATCCTGCCACTTCTGCCTTCCAACTAGTTGGAACTATGCACACACCAATAGGTTTGGCTAGGAGGTCTTGATATCATGGTATCAACTGATGTTTACAAAGTAAAGCTGAAGTAACTAGTTTATATAAAAGAGAGATGGGCTTTGTCACAATGAGAAGTTGTCACAACAGAACACAGGTAGCTCAAAGCAGAAAATGAGATGAGGTATTGTCTTTAGTATTCTACAGGAAGGACTCGAGACAAACCAGATTCCATCTTTATCTGATTGCTTAAAATTTAAATATGCAATAAGGGAAGTTCAAGTTGGTGTAATCTTGGTCACATATCCATCCACCCTGGGCTCAGGAAAGTGATTTATCTCCAGTGGCAGCCATAGAAAACTCCAGAAAAGTAGACATAAAGGAAGAAGTTCACTAAAGGCCATTAAAATTAGTAATTTCATTTGAGAATGGCAATGGATCCTGGGAAGTTTAAAAGGATGTCTATAAAGTTATACAATGTAAGCCAATGAATGATTTTTGGTTTGGTTTGGTTTGGTTTTATAATTATAGCACTCATCCCTAGAAATGCCTAATTTATGCTTAACAGTCAGCAAATGGCCAGAGATTAAATGTTAGAATCACAGTTGCTCCTGACATAGGCACAACTTGTACATACGATGTAGTTACAGAAACCATGGAGGAATGACAAAGGCTAACTTACAGTAATAAATGCCAATGTGGTAATAAAATATTATAGGAAAACCATACCATTTTGTTAAAAGAAAATAAAGGAAAAAGGACATTCAGCTTCTCAGTATAAGGTAAGTATAATGTAAGGCAGCCTCACTTTAGGCAATACCCTTCTACCACTTGTCATCATGACACTGCTTGGTTAATACCTTCATGTCTCACTTTTAGGGGTGAGAAGTCCATGTACATCACAGCTGCCTGGCCCAGCCCCTCCTGATTTCAATTGTGGGCTTTGGATTTTGTCCTGGAGAGTGCACAGCACTCCAGATGGGTCTGGGAAAGATGCCACAAGCTTCACTTACTATCCCAACATGATTTTATGGCCTTATGTTGGAGTACTGTACAACACTAGTAAGCCTGGATGACACTTTTAGTCAAAATAATGGCATAAGGCACTGTCCTCATGGCCTGTCCATTTGGGAGGGGAAAATAATCCCTGCTTGTTTTCTTAAAACATGGGGGCTGAGTGGCTGCTGCAGCTCCTTCCATGGACACTCAACACTAATGAGAGATCGCCTATGGTGACCTATTCAGAATACAAGACTCACAGTGTGACATTCCGTTTAAGTGGGCTAAATGATTGGACATCACTCACAGGAGTTTAAAGGTCTGAAGAGACAGCAAAATATTATTAATTCAATATCTCCTTAATGCTAAAAAAGTATGGCCATGGAGACCCTTTGACAATTTCTTGGGCTATCAGAATACCTAATTGGAGATTAATCTCTAATAACTTCTTAATACCATCCAGAAGTTTAAATGAAGCCCAAACAAGAAAGAAATTGTCAGTTCAGTCGTGTCATTTAGAGCTAAAGCTATGGAAAACTGTTTAATTCAGTACAGTGACAGGGAGGGACATTTCCATTTTCCCCCGTCTCTGGCCAATTAAATACATCGCAAGCTAGATGCTAAAATTAGAAAATGGCAATGCTTGTCTCTGGGTTTTACTTCTTCAGATACTATCTCAGATGGTACTTCAGGTTTTATGTTGAGCATCATCCCCAAGGGATGTTCTCTCCCACATCATGTTAAATCAGGCATTTTTCACAGATAACAATAGAAATTGAAATTATCAATCACCCTTCCCAGATCAGTACTGGTACAGAATATTCATCTTGCTTAGTAATATATCTTTCTAAATGGAAAAGTACCTGATTCAGTAAGCCAATACTCACTTCCTCCTTTTAAACAATGAATGAAGTAAATAAAAATATACTGAATCCTGGAATTTAAATCTGAGGTGAATATTATATATATTTCCTCTTGCTTTACTCCTATTATGTCACTGTAACAGAGTTTTGGAAGAATGAAATACATGTTAGCACTTCCATCATCTCCAGTCCTTGGATAAGTTGTGCATTTGGTCATGTGCTCTGTCAGGGACTGTCAATGGGTAACCACAAAGATTGTATGAGGCATATATACAAATGAAGGCTTCGGATATTGACTTTCTTCATATTTCTTCTCCATATTTTCTTTTCACAGCACAGTGTCTTAATGCTTTGCTTTACATTTATCTAGTCCAAGGGATATTGTCCTTGGATTGGGAGAGAAAGGAGTTTCTAGATAAGAATAGGGCACTCTAGCTGTATAGAGGAATGTCATGGAGATAAAGAATCCCATTTATTGCTTTTATGGCTGGATTGCATTTTCCCTTTTACTTTATGTCAGTACATGTCCCCTTTTTTGCCAGTGTGAAAACTTCAAAGCTACCACATCCCAGCCCTTGCTGGACTACATTCCCAGAGTCTCACCCCACACTCATTGAAGTCTTGATGAATATCTCCTTTTCTTCATCACTGCAAACTTAACATGTCTGCTTTCTTTAGATATACCTTCTGTGAGAAACAGATATTTTGCAGTCATTAATTCTTAATATTCCTATCTACTCATTGTGATTTACGTGCATATGTGGCTCTATTACTTGCAGCCTGATGGAAACTGATTTCAGTATTACCTTGGCTTTTTTGTCTCAAAGTAATTCAAACATATTTGTAATGAACTCATCTTCAGAAAATCTTCATTAAAATCCCCATTTATGGTGACTAGGGAGATGGTTGATGGATTAAGGCCATGGCCCTTCAGGTATTTCAGCCTGTGTTTATCTCCCTAGAACGCACATAAAACTATGTACAGTAGCACAGCACATAGCTATAATTCAAAGATGAGGGGCAAGATGAGAGGCACACACAGAAGAATCCCAGAAGCTTGTGGGCCACCTAACCTGTCTATGCACAGTAGAAAAACATGGAGAATTGTCTCATGCAAGATTGAAGGTAAGGACCAACACTTGAGGTTGTTTCATGGCCTTCACACATGTGTGGTAAGACAGAAATACATATCACACACACAGACAAACACACACGGAGACAAAAACACACACAGCACATGCAAAAGCAATTTTTTTAAAATGCATGTTTAATTCCTTGCAGGCTATTAATTAACTTCATGGTAAGGTACTCTAGTCAAAATGGTTATAGTTTTGAAGCCTAATTTCCAACTTTACTGAGGTTTGGTGGCTGAAATTTAATGTGTAAGATGTGATTGACAACTCTCCCTAAGGTAACTCAGTTGGCAGAGCCATTTGTGGTGTGTCAATAACCACACATACTTTTTGTGTATATGTGTGTTGAAAAACATTTTCAGTCTACATTCTCAGCAAACTTTCAAGTATATCCCAGTTTTGTTAACTGTAACCCGCATTGTATATTACAATCCCAAAATCACTTATTTAACAGATGAAAGTCTCTATCCTTTGACCAGTATTCCCAAGTTCCTCTACAGGTAATGCCAATTATCATTCTGCTTTGACTTTCTTTGAGTTTTTGTATCTCAGTACCCTCTGGTTCCCTGCATATTGTTGTGTTATTGTGCATGTGGAGATTTCTTTCATGTCTGCAGTATGCCATATGATATGAGTAATTTTCTGTATCATTTTGATGTACACATTCTATATATATATTCACATACACTTAGAAGAATGACTATTTAAAAAATGGCTTGTGGACACAACACATGAGATGAAGATCCGTTGGAAGTGGCCTGGGGTATAATGGAGAATTACTGAAGAAAGAAAAGAGTGAAGTCACTAAAGAGAGAAAGAATTCCAAATCATTCTTCTCAATGGGAAAGTTTTGTCTCCGCCAACCTGAAATATAACATTCTTTCGAACTTCTATTAAAGAATTTGCAGAGGCTCACAAGATAGTTCAGTGGATAAATTGTTTGCCCAACAAACACAAGGATCCGAGATCTGACCCCCCAAATCTACCTAAAGTGCAAGGATGAGTGATAGCCTGTAGTCTCACACTTAGGGGGCAGAAACAAGGGATTCTCAGGGCAAGGTGTACTACACTAGCCAGAATTGACCAGCCAGAATTACATAGCCAGAACTGATTGGGTCCTTACTAGATAAGAGATATGCCTCACTAAATAAAATAGAGAGTAATCATGGAAAATATCAAACATTAACTTCATGTCTAGATACATGCATTAGATGAACCTCCCCTACACACGCACCTGTCCCAAGAAAGTGTATATGCAAGACCTAAATTTAACTTGTCTATTTTTCTGTTTTCTTTAATAATTGTTGTGATTATTATTATTATTATTACTACTACTAATTTAGTGTATGATATGTGGATATAGGTGTACATGCCATGTTATATGTGTGCATGGTCAGAGAAGAGCCTTATGGAGTCATATCTTCTATAAACTGTCCCATGGGTTGCAGAGATTGAACCGAGGCCCCTTACATGCAGAACCATCTCACCACCTCAAGGGTTTTAAATTTAACTTCTATGAAATGTTCTAGTTTTAGAATAAATCAAACGCATGAGCATACACAATGTCAAGTCCTGACTACAGGCCTACTCATTTTCTTGACACCTACAAGTCCTTGATTTGTTGCTAAACTCCCAGGAGGCCAATTCTACCTCCAAAGAGAAGTTGTCATAGAGGGACAAGGAAACAAAAATGTGTTAAATTCTTGGTGCACAGATGTAGCAACAATAAAAAATTTATAGAACCAAGACAAAAATCTGTCAAGAATATTTGCTATGATATCTGTTTTATCTAAGACACCTTTAAGATGGGAAGAGAGCTGAAAGGACACAGGATGTTCTATCTAGTCCAAAACACTGCAGATGGTTTTACAAATAAGCTCTTTGGGGACATGCTGGTTTATTTCAACAAGTTAGTGGCACCTCGTGAAACCTGAGACAGGGAGCCTCTCTTTGTTTTCTCGAAGAATAAAAGATGGTGACACTAAGAGCTATCAGACAGAGAAGGATACCAGACATGTTTCAAATATGCTAGAGAAAGATGCTTGTCCTTATGGATAGAGAATGGGTCTGAAAGAGAAGTTGAGGTAGAGCTTGGGGACTCCCTCTTGGAAAAGTGCTGGCTGTGCAAGCATGACAACCTGAATTGAGATATTTAGCATTCAGGTTAAATAGAAGAAAGCCAGGCATGGCTGTGGGCATCTGCAGCTATAGTAATGGGGTAGTTTAGACAGGAAGATTCCCATAGGTAACTGACCAGCCAGTCTATTGTATTGGATGAGGTCCAGGTTCAGTAAAGAGGCCTTGTCTCAAAAGCAAACAAATAAATAAATAAATAAAAATAAGATGGATAGGGACAACAAAAGACACAGTGTTGACATCTTTACATCATCACAGAAAATATATGCACATCTTCCGACACATGTACCCACACACAAAAACATGTTAGCACATATTCATCATTCATCTCGACATACCCCCATACCCCTACACACAAAGATTGAGGAATGATGGACATAACACTCATGAAGTCACATGAACCCAAAGGTATGGTGGTACCCAATTAATATCACCTAATTTTAAGATAAAGATAAGAGTGCATGGCTGACTAGAACTTAGTAGGTAGACCCAAGGTAGTAAAACAACCAAAAATGAAAACTATTTATCAAAATAAGTATTATATTTGAATTATCACCTGAACATTATCATCTGCAGTATCCCTAGTTAATATTTCTGTGATAGAATAGCCTGTTAACTTTGTTCAGAACTCTCTGAACCAAACATTTTCTGAAATAACACTGACTATTTCACTGAATAATATTCTGAAAGCAAGATGAACAAATCACTAAGGACAACCCATGTCCTCTGGTAGATTCTGCATAAATGATCTCGGTTAGCTTTCTTTCATCAAGATTTTCACCAATTAATTCATAAATATTAGCATTTCATTAACTGCACCAATATTAACATTTCATGTCAGTAGGGATTTTAAAGCAAATTTCTAATTACTTTCAAAAAGTAAAACAAGGAAAAGGTTTTTTAATAATGCTGATATTAGCAAACTCTAGAATTAGTTTTTTCTTGAGTATACATACATTCTAGTATAAAAATCTGCTGCTCTGTGTTTAAATGATCAAATTTGGGGACACATTATGAATAACATACTATGGATACCATTAATTGGCTAGTGAATTTCAGTGCTTAACATGGATAGAAGCACCACTCCCTGTACATTATGTATTTGTTTTTAATCATGAGAAATTAAATGCCAAGTAAGCAAAATATTTTCTATATGGCAATTAAAGTAATGAACAATTCAAATACATACACAATAGTGTTTCTTGGACAACTAAACTTTTATCATTTTTCTAAAAATAAATGTTTTTTTATTATATAATAATAAATCAAGAGCAGGGAAAAGAGTCAGAGACATGCTCCTGCTCTTGGGACAGTTTTCCATTTCTTTAAGTTGCTTTGTCCAGCCTCGATATGAGGGCTCTTGCCTAATTTGCTTGTATCTTATTCTGGTGGTATTGTTTGTTTCTTGGAGACCTGCTCTTTTCTAAAAAAAAAAAAAAAAAAAAAAAAAAAAAAAAAAAATGGGGGGGGGTCATGGGTCTGGGACAGCAGGTAGGGCGAGGGGTGCTGGGAGAAGTAGAGGGAGAGAAAACTGGCTGGGATATATTGCATAAGAGAAGAATCTATTTTCAATGCAAGACAAGAACAACAACAACAACTAAATAAATGCCCAAAAGTTCTCTGAGGAAACAAACCTTATCATTCTTTATTTTAGTCATATGACCTGTATACTTCTAATTTTATTTCTTTACTTTTCCTGGCAATAACTATATGTAACTTAGTTTTCTCCATGTTTAAAATATTACTATACCAGCAACACATTAGAATAAGGAAATAATATTTTACTAATTATTTTTAGGGGAGGTTTTTTGTAGAAAATTTGGAAGTTTATGAGTTTAGTTTAAACTGGCATAAATAGTTTTACTTCTTTTTAGTCAGACTCATTTTAAATATTTTGAGAATCCCTAAATAACTTATATTTCTTTTGAAGAACAAAATAAAATTATTATTATGTTAATAATATGCCTGTACTATATCTAAATTCTAATTAATTCTTAGACCATGAATTGTCCTCTGCTCAGGGAATCATTTTTCTCAAATTATAAATTTGCTCATGATGAAGTAGGTATTTATTTCTGAAAAATTTTAGAGGGTATGAAATTCTTTGTATATACCCCCTTCCTCTGTTGACTTTGACATTTGCCTAGTTCTTCATTGCATCTCAAGTTTCTCCCATGAAAAGTCTTGGCCACATGTTATGACACTTTTCTAATGCTTAACTTTTGAAATCTTATTGTAAAGTTTCAATTCTAGGAATCTTTCTGTAATATTTTACCTAGTTTACACACTTCTGCTTTTATCTAAGATGGTCTTTCATTCTTTAGATTCCCAGTATAGATAATATTTGCATTTGTGTGTGTGTGTTTGTGTGTGTGTGTGTGGTGTGAATTTTATTCTATTTTTGTCCAACTCTCAGAAGAGGCTGTATCTGAGACTTAAAATAGGGAGTGTGTCTGCTTTGTACTATTGTTGGGAAGAAAGAAATATTTTGTCCATAACTTGAACTTAGTAAGTAAACAGAGGGTGATTACTGGAACTCAGTAAGTATACAAAGGGTGATTACTGGAACTCAGAAAGTATACAGAAGGTGATTAAATGAGTGAAAAAAACATAAGAGGTTGCTTACTGGGAGACTTGACTTATGCCCTAAAGCACTTGGCAGAACCTGACCCCAACCACCCAGATATGGGCTGTTCACAAAAACATTCCACAGTATTCCAAATCTATATTATTCAATTAAATTTAGCACATGCACAGAAAATAGAAGAATGGGAATAATAACTAGTGCCTTTAAGCCCAGCATTCTGCAAGCAGATCTCTGTGAGCTTGAGGCCAGCCTGGTCTACATAGCAATTCTCAGCCAGTCAGGTCTATATAGTAAGAATCTGACATGATAATTTTCTCTAATTGGGGCTGGAAAGTCAGCTCACATATTAATAAAGTATGGTTCTTACTCCCTTACAGAGGACTGCATTTGAATGTCATCACAGACACACAAACACACACACATGCACACACAAAATTAAAAATAAATGTCTTTCATTAAATAAAATATCAGAAATAATTACCATAAAAACATTTAAACAGTGCTTAAAG